>NW_020271721.1:794985-832676 GCF_003268045.1 Sipha flava | reverse complement strand
GTGCAAATCGGCGGCATACACCTCGCCCAACCCAAAGGGATACCAAAAGACATTCTGGAATTCATCGAAGGATCTCCTCACGGAGTGATTTACTTTACGTTCGGATCAGTATTGTTGATGTCGTCGCTACCGGAAAACGTACAGAACGCGTTTAAAGAAGTATTCGCTCAACTTCCCCAGAGAGTTTTGTGGAAATACGAGGGTGAGATGAAAGACAAACCGGAGAACGTGATGACCATGAATTGGTTTCCGCAACGTGACGTGTTATTGCATCCTAAGGTGAAATTGTTCATCAGTCACGGTGGTATATCAGGAGTGTACGAAGCTGTGGACGCTGGCGTACCAGTACTAGGATTTCCGTTTTTTTACGATCAACCGAGGAACCTGGAAAACTTGGTGGACGCAGGCATGGCGATTTCCATGGACCTGTTGACCGTGAATAAAGAAACGCTCTTAAACGCGGTTGTACAGCTCGTCAACGAAGAGAAGTATAGGAACAACGCCAAATTAGTTTCCGAACGATTCAAAGACCGACCTATGTCACCAGCGGAATCGGTCGTATATTGGACCGAGTATGTTGTACGCCACAAAGGGGCACCGCATTTAAAATCTCGTGCTATCGATTTGATGTGGTACGAGTATTTTTTGGTTGACGTGATTGTTGCATTGTTTTTCGCGATATTCGTTATTTTGTTTGTTGTATATTTTAGCCTGAAAATGATTTACTTGTGTGCTCTTAAATGTTTTCAAAACGTGAAAAAAAAATGTGATTGAGAATTATTACAATATTTATAATGTATTTCGATAAGTCTTCATTGTAATTTTTAACCGTATGAAGCTTTTAGAGTCAATATTATGTCTAATACGAACTGAGTAATTTCTACTAATGGTAGTTAATTGGTAGTTCCATTAATAGGTTATCATGACTTCAAAAATTTTTATAATTTATTATTAGTTCCAAAATAACAATTTATTAAATGTTGTTCGGGGCGATAGTTGTTTTTTTTGTAATATAGTTGTAAAAAATAAATTAAATTCCTATTTTTTTTAATTTTATTAAAAGTTATACTACCACAGTAAATTTTAATGAAATATTTCGTAATTTATCTCTTTGCTTAGTTCTGAAACTTTGTAATTTCAATGATTAACAGTTTAGGAATATTGACAATTATTGAAGGTATCAGTAGTCCTTCAAATTATTATTACCTACCTAATAATTTAGTTGAAGATTTATTTTATAGTAGTTTACTAATGTGAGAATTATTTAGCAATAAATTGAGTTTAGTTTAGTTGTAGAATTTTTACCACGAAATTAAGTTTTATGATGAACGTAGAAGAGTGTTAATTGTTTTTTGCGTTATTTAACATCTTATTGTTCATAAAATAGGTTTAATAGCGTTCAAACTAAATGTTCGGTAAAAATTTATATTTTATATTTTATCTATAGACATTTCAGTATAATTTAATGAATTAACTACAGATTTGTGGGAATTATTGTCAATGAAGAATTTTAGCAAGACAAAAAACTGTGGCGAGTGCTGGAGTGGATCGGATCAAAGAACATTTTAGTGAGTTTTGGTTTTTTTTTTTTTTGCATAGACGTTTGGTAATTAAATACCATCTAGTGTTGTCTACTCGCGTGAATCCTATGTACTGCAACAAGACGGAATTTCGTTGTTCTAATGTGGATGTATTTTGTCGCCAAAAAAAATTGATTAAATCTAGGTTCAAAGTCAAACCCGTGGCTACTGCCTGTTGTTTGATAAGGGCTGTTCACCAGAAAATTTTGTAATGAAACTACGAAAACCGATTGTGTATAAATTATAACAGAATTGGGTAGGATTCCGATGACTGTATCCGAAATATTACATTCAAAATACTCTTTTTGTGTTGCCAAAAATATATTAAATAAATTTTTTAGAAAATATTTAGTACAGTATTTTCAGTACATTTTTTAACGTTCGATCATCTTTTGGAAATAAATTTACAATTTCCCTGTCACATAAGTTGCATTCATACTCGTGTATTAGAAGGTAAGATGAAGTAAAGTATTTTTGTAGCACAGGCAGTTTCATAGTAATATTTTTTGAGGGTATTGATCCTTAAAAACGCAGTCATTTTAAGGATCAATGGTATTTTCAAGTCAATCGTGTAATTGGGAATAACATTATGCGTTCAAAAAATAATATTACGAAATTGTCTCTGCCACGAAAATATCTTACTTTACCCTATATAATATGATAACAGTAATATTATTTTTTTTCGTTTTCTACTATTTTCAACGGGATAACATGGTTATTTTTTAATTTTATAGCAATGGCCAATGATCCAAAAATGACGAAAAGATAAATTATGTTGTCAATAAAATTAACATGTAGACAAATATCATAGAACAAAAAATTTTTCTTAATACTTTTTAGTATTTTAAATAGTGCATTTGGAATGATATTTTTATGAAGAATTTGAATACATATTCGGAATAATTTTTTTTTATAATTATTCGAGTATTAATTCCAGAAACGTTTAAAAATTATTTATCAAATTCTGTATTACAATTTTCGATAGCTAGAAATTTTTTTTTTTGCCTACGACCTATTCGAAGCTGTCTGCAAATCGAATTTTTGACACTTAGAATTTTTATCCCCTAACCCATTCGATTTATCGAGGTTCCATTTTACTATCAATCGTACAGGAACTTGTGTTAATATATAATATACTCTTAATGTATTATGTCTAGATAAATTCCATTAAATTTAAAACTCATTTCATCTGCGATGACTACATCGCAAAAACATAAAAACAACAACAGTTACCAAAAGTCTCGGTTGCCTGTGATGTTAGTGCGGCAAAAGTACGAGAGAAGGGGATCGTTAACGTTGCATTTACTCGCTACGCAAAAGGGTCAAATGCCGAAATTCCTTCAAGTGTACGTTAATCTCTACGACATGCTCGCTTCTGTAGTTCACGCAAAAAGGCATGTAATTCGTTATATACGCATTATATCTAGAAAGTAGGTATCAACCTAATACCCTTACACTGCTACAATGGTATGTTTTCATTATTTTTTTGGAGAATTATATTTCACATTCATCAATAAGTTTCACTAAAATAGTAACTTGAAACTATTCTTAAAAATTAATTTTAGGTTTAAATTAGATTTTTTGATGAAGGATAGACGAATACGACACTGAGATTTTTAAAACAACAAATGTAGATGTGGTGAATTATTAAAATGATTATCATTTTTAATGAGTAACAACAAGCACTTTAAATAGAGATCTCTATTCTTGTTACCAAATTAGGACGACTCAGTTTTGACTGCTCTAAAACTTAAAATTAAAATACGTACAAAACATAACAGATATGAGTGCAATGATGATTAACTTCCCCATTATACATAAATATAAAATTTTTTGTTTTCAGTGTCTTGTAGTACTCCCGGCGGACACATCTGTTGAAATCATTCCACATCCAATGTGTAATATTATCACTAGCTCTGCACGTTTAGAATATCTTCCAGCACCTTCCTTTTTTCAACGTCATAGTGTTAAGAAATAAAAAATTCTCTGGAATCCTTTCGCAAAGCATGTACACGCGTGCTACGTCCCGTGGGTCAGGTTGTTCTCAAATATACCTGCTAGAGTAACCTGTTTTATTTATCTATTGTTCCCGCCCCTTTCGCCCACGATGTGATAATGAAAATTTACCCGCGGGTACTATTCGCTGCGGGCGACCGTATAACCCAATAATAATATGGATTATATTATTTATATTGTTCCTGGGTTTCAGGAAATAAATTCGTTTTCATTGCGTAATATTAAAATTATAAAAATCAATAATATTTTTGTATATTATACGGGATCGACCACGGTTTGTATAAGATTTTTTTTTTTTTTTTTAGGAGCTACGTGTATGACCCCGGCCATTGGAATGTATATTAAATAATTATATAGTTGTACCGACGTGATTTTTGCAACCCGATTAAGCATCGTTTACCTTTTTCATGGTCCGACTGAGCACAGATGCAATCGAACAAAAGGAATTAAGAAAACATATCAAAATACAACATAATGTTGGAAAAAAAATACGAGTTTCGGTTCCGTTTACTATAGTTGTTTTATACATTGAAATTAGTTATTTAAATTATTATAAACCAAAACGATATTTTTGAAATTTCCCAATTTCGTTAATTATTTGTTATAAATTATCGAAATTTTATTTTTAAATTATTCCACGAAAGCCACAATTATGGTCACATTAACTATTTGTTTTTCAATCAAACCTATGGTGGTTTATGGTCTCTGCAGATCGAGTTGTTGTCACCGTTTCTAGTAAGAACCGTAGTGAACCAAGTGAAAAGTTTCGACACCGAGAGCATAGCGGTGGTCCGGGCGGTTACAGGTCGTGGACCAGACGCATCATATTTTTTCGGTGCTCGATCGGATCGTTCGAAAAATATGTACCGGGCTCGATAGGGCACCGCCGCGCGCGGACGCGACGCTTCCCCATCGTCATCATCATCATCATCATCATCATCCCCCATGTCACCATCATAGCGGTCATGCCGTCGTCCGTTCACCTGTTGGATGTCCGCGACGGACGGTTAAAAATCGGCACGGTCGGCGGACGGGCGGCGGCGGGGCAACGCGGAAAACAATGCACGACCGGGTCCGCTTGGCCCGCGCGACACAGCGTCGGAACAGGCGGCGCCTGCACGGGCGCCATCGGCGGCGGCGGCTACGCGATGACGACGACACATGACCGCCTCCGCACGGCCGTTAGTCTCACGCGTACCATTGTCGCCAGACGACGACGACGACGACGAGGATCGTTGCGACGCGCGCGTTTTCCGTTAACACTCCGAGCAAGACGGTGTTCGCGCGCCTAGTCATTCGCGAGTGCACCGCGTCCGTCGGCCTCGTACACGCGTGAAAGCCGCGAACCAACACGTCCCCCCGACGCGAACACACACGCATTCATCGTACCGTCGTGTAACGCGTACGCGTCCGGTTTTTTCCCGTTTTCCGTCCGTTCGCGTCCGTCCCCGGTCGCCACGCGCGTTCGCGCGGTTGTGTTCACACCGCACGCTCCGCCGTCGACCGGTCCCGCGTCGCTCACCGCCCGGCGGTGGTGTCCCGTCCCGTCGGCAGTCCGGAGCGCGTGCCTCCCGTGTTCCACGTCCGTCTTACCATACCCGTCGTCAAGCTGTCGTCGTACAGGAGCGACTCGTCGGTAGCCGGCGACGGCGGCGGGCGCGCCAGCAGCACCGGCAGCAGCTGTTACCCGAACGACTATCACCACCGCAGTGGCGGCAAGACCGCGTACCGGCACGCGGGCCGGTCCAAGTCGGCGCCCAAGTACGTAGACGACAAGCCCAAGAAGAAGAAAAAGTCGTCCGCGTCGTCCGCGTCCTCCAACAGCGTAGTGTCCATTCCGAACACCATCAAGCTGTCCATGCTCAACAGCGGCCTGTTGCCGTTATGTAAGTTTTCTCGCAACAACAACATACGTGTATATTACGAACGTAACGTGACGTATAAGGGTGGTCTTGCTAATGGGTGGGTCCATGGTTAACTCCAACCTCACGTAACCTAATCCGTAGTTCGCGGCGGATTTTTTACTAGAAATCGAGATGGCCATTATTATTCTTTTGTCCGTCACCTTACTGTACGGAAACGCAACCGTTCAATGTTTATTTCAGATCTTTTATCCCGGGGTATACGTGGTATGCGGTATGTCATAGTAGTAAATAATTAATAAATAAATAAACATTCGGGCTGGTTATACCCCCACCCCCGGTCACCTCTGAAATAAACCTTGCGACCATTCGCTATTATTGTTAATTCAATTTTTTCAATCTTTTTTTTTTTTAACCTAAACATGCATTAACAAAAAGTATTCATATAGTTGTGATGTTTTTATATTTAGCGGGTACGATTTTTGCCCATATTTATTTTCAATTGCTAAACTTATTTTCGGGTATTTTATCTTCTGGGTTTAAAAGAGTTGCGCTTTCGTAAAGGAATCAGTCATTTTGATTGTTTCTATTTCAATACAAATTTTTCAAATGCTCAGTTAGTTATTTAGTTCAATAAAGAATCGTTGGAAACCGAGTTACGTAAAAAAAAATTAAAAATATTATTTATTTTGTGTTTTTGTGCTGAGAACCTTTACACGCTTCGTAGACTTTTTGCTTGTTCAAAGTCCGTTGAATGTATTCTTGGTAATTGATAGACATTTCCGTATTACTTAGTCACCGGAACATAATTTGAGCTTCTTGATGGTTAAATAAATAATGAAGATTTTTAATTAATTTCGAAATCAGTTAGTGCTACCCATAATATAAAAGTCTTAATTGTTAACAATAAATTAATTTTATATACAATTTCTACCATCGAAAACATGTATTTTTTCGATTTTGTTAAGTTGCTAGTTACTGTTATACAATACTTGTATAAATATTTAAAATCATAAGTTAAATTACACCGGTCTAATAAAATATTTTACTATAAACTATAAACTATAATAAAATTAAACTATTAACACGAATATTTATTATTAATTATAACTATAGATAATAGATTATCTATGATTATAACACAGAACGTGATACTGATGAGGCGGTTTTTTTGTAATAAAAATTTGGGTAGTGTATTTGCTTAGGACCCAAGATATGTGAGTAGTCATAATAATGGAATTTATCATAATATAATATTATGATCACAGGTTCCAAAAAATAATTAAAAAAGTTTCGAGGGGGGAGGGAATGCACATATTGCCACCCCTCACTTCAAATACGCCATAGATGAATACATGTTTTGCGGGAACGAAAAATAGTCAAAAGAAACTGGGCGTGGACAGATAATATAAGATGCATTACGACCTCAGTAAGTTATCCGTTTAACTTTACTGCTAAGTTGAAAATATATTATAAAAGAAATCTCAGCGATTGGACGATAACTCTAATGTCTACGGTTCGTGTCTTGTTCGTAACAAGAGAAAATATGTCAAAAAAAGATAAAAAATACATGACCCTAATATTATGAATATTATTTTAAGTATACATTATTGTACATTATTGAAAAAATCAAGACGAAAATCGGTTACATCGTTGCACTCGATGACGATAAGATGTGAATAATTAAATGCTAATGTGTACATTGCTGTTAATTTTTTAACCGTATGTGTACGAACAAGAGCCTTTTTAATTTTCAGGGGAAGTATTGAATGTTTAATGAACCCAATGGTCACCACACACATGAATATTATACTTTCCCAGATTTAATTTCAATTACATATTTATACCTACGTAACGTACGTACGTTTATCCAGCAATTGATTAAAACGCCAAAAAAGTTTACTCTGCTTACTCGTTTTTATTAAGTATTTTCATACAATTTTGCGCTTGTTTTTAGCGTACTTATTATTAATTATTTAACAAACACGGCATATTTAATTTTCTTTTACACTAATATGTTTTGGACGCATGGAGCTTAGATCCAGATAGAATATGTTAGTGCGTAAAAGCGTACACACGTGATGAATGTAACATTATTGTGAACCACGTTCGTTAGCAACGCGTAACAATAATCACATTCTGCCACAATACCGTCAAATAATAAAAATTTTCTTTGAAAGTGATATAACATAATTATACAACCATCCTGTAATTATGAATTGAGAATAATTATGTCGATAAATTGGGTTACTTTTAGTATTCAGGACGTTATTGCGAGAGCATTTCTCAAAACGTAACAAATTACGTCAGTACAGAAACCATTTGTAATACGATATCTAACGTAAACAAATTTACTTTTGCTCCACACCGTGGCTCATTTTTACAATAAATTGTAAAAACATCATTGATACTCGTCACATGTTTCTATAGTGTTCGAATGCATTCAGCCAATATCGATTTAGAACATTATAATACTACGTTCGCTTTTGAAACTTTCGATAAGCAACCGTACAAAAATGCGTGTGTTCTAATTTTGATTGAAACTGATCTCCCATATTTTGTGAAATCGATCATAATATACCATTGTTGTAGTAACAAAGTTAGAGCCATCCGTTCCTTTTGGATAATTTCATACAGCACCGATTTACATTTGAAAGTTAAAAAAGTAATAATTCGATTGATACGAACATTTATAGTATATATTACAATATTATATAAGTTCTACATAATTTGTTTCATAATTTGTTTAAATATACTTTTATACCAATTTGAAACAATGTGTGTTAATTTGTCGATTAAAAACTAAATGTATAGTTAACAAACGAGTAATTATTCGCCTCGTAACTGTAGTTCAATTATTACCTATAAAATGTTTTAACAAGTAGATTTAAATGTTAGACAAAAAATAATAAATGAAAATTATTTTTTTTAAATTTTTTTTAATGCTAAATACGTCATTAAAACTAGTTTTATCAAAATGTGTTTCCTTGTCCACACTTTGTCATAAAAAGTACGTTTCAGTGTGCCAATAGTTCAAAAACTTTTAAATATTTGTCTGGCATTTAACATTTTTTATTTTATATACAATGTTTATTTATGTATTTTAGACTTTATAATCACGTTTTAGGCAGTTCTAGACGTTTAATATTTTTCTTAAAGCTTTTATGAACAAATTAATAGTTTTACATATTATTATTGCTAAATACATATATTATACACGTAAGGTCGTTAAACACATAATTAAAATCAGGATTATAGAAAATGATAAGAGGAATTAACAAAATCATAATGTATTCAATGAGTACATTTTTAAATTATTGATCAAAAACGAATTCATAAGACTAACGAAACGAACGACGTGTAACCATTTTTTATAAGTATATGGTTTATTTTATACAATAAGTGCTTATTATGTAATGTAATACAAATGTTACGACTAAACATCTTAATGTCTTACAAGTTTTAATATTGTTTAATTACACGTACTGATCTCGCTGTTTTATTATTTAACACGTTTTAACACAACAATTAACATCCTATTTTTTTCCGTGCGTATTAAATAATGTGTATACTAATAAACACGCGGGTTACCGGTAACTGCAGTACAACGTTGTAATTTTTATTACTCATTATGCAGAATGTCAAAACTCAATGAACAGTAAAATGTATACAGAAAACATATGTGCTGCATTTCATTAATGTCGTTGCCTACACATAATATATTTTATTTTTGTGATTAAAACAAAGTCAGCTGCATCGATGGTTATAGAATGGAATGTAAAATCTTAAATATTTACAAATGTTGTTTTTTACCCGAGATAAATGTATTATTATAATAATTTTTGTAATATGTATTATCAATGATTTTAAATATTATTGGGTATCAATAAGTATTTATAATCAATGGTATACAGGTGAATTGAAATTGAACATTAACTAAACTTACCAAAATTGACGGCACACATGAAAAACAATTTCAATTTGAAGTGAATGAAAAATTACTTTTTTTTTTTTTTACGGATATTTATAGTCACGTTATAGAAAATAACCGATTTCTTGATATCACAGCAATTAGTAATATAATGAAATGTTGAACATTCGGATACTAAATGTGTTTAGTCGCAAGTTGTATCTTGAGCTTGTCGAAAGCTTTTGTGAACAATGTGATTGCGTATCTCGTCCATTTTTAATCTCGTACTGTCATTTCAGATCTTGACGCGGTCACGCGGTTGACAAACCGATTATGATTCTCAATACCAATAGGTACCGATTAAGTATTATGCAATTAGTAAACCCTGTTTAGTTTTGACCGCGGAACAAATTGTTTTTGCTGTCATACTCTTCTACGTCGAATCATTGAATATTTATGGCCAATCTGGCCTTTAAGTAGTAAGTGTCCTACGGTTCATAAATGTAGGCGAATAGTTGTGCATATTCGAATTATTATCGTATTGATTTTGTATATGTAGCTTTAATATTTATTATTCTATTAATCAGTTATTTATTTTATATATTATAAGCGATTTTCCAACTATTAATATTAGTATTTTAAATAAGCCTTCGAGGTTAAAATATGTTTTAATTTAGTGTATTTGGCAAGCGTTAATTTAGTCATTACGGATATAAAAGTTGTATTGATCAAATATAACCTCTAACAAAATAAGTATAATTATGAAATATATTTCCTTCCTATAGTAGCACTATAACAGATATCTTATAGATCAGTTATTAATGTATTGTAATATTATTAAGTAACCATAAAAATTTTATTGATATTCAATGTGAAAAATAAAATCTGTAACACTTTTTCCCGTTGTTATTCAAACTATTATATTGCAATATATGCATGCATAAATGTATAATGCATAATTATTCACCATTCACATTGCATAATATTTTACTAGAGTAAATATACATAAAAGAGTTTTGAGGAAAAAATGTATTTTCAACAAATACGAACTGTATGCCAATATGGATATTATAATAATAGTCAAGTAGGTACCATAAAGTCTAAACAAATTTCCCTCGATAAAATATTCTATACTATAGTCATCGATAATTGCTTGTTCGACTTTTTTTTCTTCAGCCTTTATAAATTATAATATTTGTATACATATTTTATCCAATCATTTTGTAAAAGTTTGAATGTTTCAACATACTACACGTGTTGGTACATTTTAACATTGTATACAATTTATTTTACAGCATATTTTTATTATGCGATTAGGTTTTTAGAGCGCAGCTAAATGTAAACCGATGTAAAGTTATATGAATTAGCTTAATTTTAAAACATATTTAGTGTTTACACGTGTAGGAATATCTATTTAAAATGATTATTTAAATATTAATTCTGCATGGTGTTGTGGATCGGTCGGTCGGTTGGTCGTCGGTCAAACGAGTCCGGTTAAAACACTTATCCGGTTATTTTAGTCATCTATGGCGAACTGAGAAAACGTACGAGTAGGTATATATGTTAAAATATAATAGCCAATATTGTTAATTACTAGGGAAAATATATAGACAAAACCAAAGTTCTCAAAGAACCAAAGGGCCAAGACATTATATATTCTCATAATTTAAAACTAAAATAAAAAATTCACATAAATTATTTGCGACCTCCAATCATATTTATAAATAATATTCCGGTATCAAAATATAGAGCGATCTTTAATATTGATCTCGGTGAAAACATTATGTATTTTGTTTTCATTTGGTTAATATTTATTAGTTATTATTAATTTTGTTACATAATACTATACGATCGTAACATGACACTCCCATACCACTAATAAGAAAACGTATAATAAAATTCATAAACTATTCCAATCCGTCATCATTTTTACATGCAAGTACTGAATATTGATTTAAAGTAAATATATTAAACATTTCAATTTTTTAATGTCATCCATTGTGATAATGTAATACTTTAGTAGCATCGATTATTTTAAACATTAAATCTAACATTTTAGTGAAATATTTGTGGTTTTAAGTTTTTCGAACAATAAATTTCGGTCGTCGCCCAACACCTGCCGTTGACTGTATAGTATGTGGTGATTTAAGCACCGCTTAGTAAAATTATCCTTTAGTTCGAGTTCTTCACGAGGGCACACATCGATAAACATACTGTAATGCCCTGAGGTGTTTAGAATTTATGCGGTTTTTAGTTGTACTCTAGGGTTTAGACGTTGATCATCAATTTTCCAACTAATTCATATTATTGCTTGCCATTTATGTAAAATTTCAATCCACCGTATAAAATATATGGTTTACAAAATCATATTAAAGTGTGTACGGACCATTGTGCTAACGTCTTAATCTTCTAATTATTAAATTATTACATCAAAAATTATTTTTATTTTTTTTTAATTATTTGAAAAATATTAAAATATTTCTTACGTATTCTCAAACAATAATATTGTTCTATATAACGAAAACATTATTGGTAACATATATGTATGAGTTGCTGTTACCTTATGTAAATCTGTTTATGGGTTGATGAATAATTTTTTTTTTTTGTTTTATACGTTTTGATCTTATACATATAAAAATAAGCGTATTGTCGATAAAAAAATAATATTTGAACTGAACTTGCAAAAAATGATTAATTTTCGACAGTAAATTTATTATTGGTTTTTTTGAATGAAAAACCTGTGTAAACCGAGTTTCTAAATGAAAAAATAAATAATAGTTATTTTTTTCATAAAAATGAATAATAAAAAATTAAATTTTATAAACATAACTCCATGTTTATATAATATAAAAATTATTAATTCATTTATTTAAATATATTTCGTAAATTCCACTATTATTTAACAACTGTTTGTGTTTATTGTATTTTGGTATTTTTAACGTTCTCTAAGAGTTTAATGTTTATCCAATTTTCAATAGGGTCGTTATTATTATTTGCAGTGTATACATAACAAATGAAAATATTTGGAACATTTTTATTCCCAAAACGTGGTTGTATTTGAAAAAAAAAAAATGAAATTAAAACTAGCGCTAAATAGTAAGAGAAAATAAAATAAAAATAAAAATTATACTTAGAATAATATATGAACCCAGAGTGTATGATAGTTGTAGTTCGTTCGATATGCTTAGAATCTAAATCGATTATTTAATAGATGAAAATAATATACAAAATTCAACTGCTAATTTTCATAGTAGAATAGACAAATAAAATGTAACAGAAATAACATTTTAAATAATTTTAATTTATTTACATTACGGTTAAAAGGTTTTCGGATTTTTTTATTTGGTATTTTGTTCAATTATTATAATGTTATTATAATATAAACGCTAACCTGGATTACATTAAAGACTGATAGACATTTGTATATAATAAAAATATATTTTTTCTGAGTAAAGTCCAATTAGTACTACGCATGTAAATAAAATATCGATAAATAAATAATCTATAATCTGGTTAAATTACACATTACATAACATCTGCAAATTAATTAAAAATTATAATACTCTTGCATTTAATATATGTTTTTGTAGCAATCAACATAAACTATGTATTTAAAACTATAAAAATCGTTTTATTCACATGTTTTGATATTTTTACTATATTTTAACTATTCGGTAAATCTCAGTTTTATATGACAATTGGTGATTATTAAAAGTCTACGTAAAATTTAAACAATTACATACATAACATTAGCGCACCGATCTAAAATGCACGTAATGCACGTTCTGAAGAAAAAGTGCAACAATTACGCCTGCTTAATATTTGAAAATATTGGTGGTCTCGGTGCCACTGAATTCAATGAAAATCAGTAGATCTAAATTTTTTTAATAAAATATTTGATTTTTTTTTTTCCATTTTCCTTGTAAAATTATGATCATGTTGTAATAAAATTCGCTGAACTATTCAACCAAAAAAAAAAAAAAAAAAATCTAGAATATTTATTTTAGTTGGTACCCAAGATTGATATACCGATGTGTCACCGTATCTATTGCCTACAGTCTATATATGTATTTTAATTTTTGAGGTATTCGTTATTTAGAAATCACGTCAACACTCTTCGCCGGCTAGGCAAATAGTGAATCGGAAGACAACAGAGAGTGTCTATAAATGTATGTGGTGCTGTTAATACATATATTTCTAAACCGTATTATCATCGTCGTTTATGTTGAAAAATAATTAAAAAAAATGTTTCTATAAAATATATTAGCTGGCGTTTAAAGAAAATGTCTCGGTTTTATAGAAGTTATTGTACGCATAACACGAGCGCTCATTGGGTAGTCATTTATACTATCGCATCGCACAAATGTATTCAGTTGCAGGATTACATTGTAATCTAAAACTGTTTCTATAACGTATATAATATTATTTTAATAGCGCGATTTATACACTTATATATTACAAGATTACTGTTAAAATACGAATAATTGCCAAATCTTAGGAGGAGCAGTAAGACTTAGGATTTACCGGCGGTATTAATGTCTGGCAATATCATACAGGTACACGCATATATTTCGAGGTTTTACAGTATAAATTTTGTAAATTATAATTCACTCGATTCTGCATGGTTAAATATTAACATCGGATGAATAAATAATTCATGCTAACTGTGCGCATGATAAAAATGTATATTCGTGTATTGTTAGTTAACATAACCTATGCTTGTTAGTAAATAAATATAAATAAATATTAACGACAAGTTTACTGGAAAAATATAATCACATAATAGCTTAATTATAGATGGTATTACACCAGTACTACAGTATTACTGGATTTTTAGAGAAACGAGATGGACCTTATTTAAGATATAATAATATTTATCTGATATTGCAAAATATCTAAAGACTAGCCGAGAATGATTTTTCTCGTATTTTCAGCACTATATAGTTAGATAGATTACCGTTACCATATTGCCAACAGACACTTCATATAATTGGTTATAATTATTATCAGCATTATCATCGACCAACGTATTTACGTGTTATTTAACTGATGGAGCTATTATTTTATTTTACATACTTATATATTATTGTAGCAATAAGAGAATTTTGATTTATAAAATTCTTTATTCTGTTAAAATCTATAAAAGATAAATTAGTGTAAAATGATGCATATAAATATAATATATATTTAACAAGTGTATAAAAATGTAAAATTTCAAAAATTTGTATGTACACGTCATTCGGATAATATACGTATTATGTAATCATTTATTAGTGCTCAAATCAAATTTTTCGATATCCACTTAATAAGATCATAGTTTTTGAGGCATTTTGGTTCCGTTTCCGGAAGGGTTTTTAATAAACCACACGTTCTATCATACTCAATCGCGTAATATTCTAATTCCGTTGTAGGAGCGTCACCGCGCACGTACACACATACGTGCCGTAGGTAGACACACTCTTGTATTATAATTAAACCATCAAGAAAAATAATATATTTCTATACTACGCTGTTTCGAGAATTGGGCAACGTCATAATTTTCGTTCACGCGTGTACACCGCAACCGTACGGTCATTCGCAACAGTGCTCGTCGGTCTGAATAATGACGAATCGCGATAAAAATGGCAATACGAACGGATGTCGGATATGTGTATTATACTACAGGCGAGTAAATAATAGTGTATTCAAATTCATTGAAAAGTCGGTTGATCGCGACGACGATTCGGTTTGCCGCCATCGTACGATGACGCATGACGTTAAAATATAACGAGAAAATCAACTAACTCGGACGAGGGATCCCCAATAATAATAATAATGTATTGCTGTTGTCGTAAAGTCATCTGGCTACCTTGAAAACGATTGCCAGAAAAAAAAATAAAGTAAAAAACGTTCGCTATGGTATGGTTTGTCAAAGTTTCGAAAACCCTGACCCATCGTAGACTTGGCGCATTTGGACGGCTGCTTATATTTTTATTCGAGTTCGAATATGTAATGCGTGATAGTCGTGCGCTCCGGATTCTGAGATTGAGATCCGATAATACGCCGATATTAAAGTGTGCATCGAGTAAAATGCTGGTGCACCTAATCCGTGAACGCAGTAGTCTTTATTTTCAAAACTTATACGTTAGCCATATATATCCGTGAAACCAATAATTGGATTTCCAACTGCAAATAATTTTTTAACACTTTTCGTTTAACTTATAATTGTACGAACAGTAGGAACGAAACGAGTGTTAAGGAGGAGATTTAGATCAGGATTGATGTAAACAATTTAAACGTAAAGTATTATAAATATACCGTACAAGCATGTGGCAAATGTTTATTTTAATACACATACGGTAAATGTGTAGTTAAATTTTACGGCGTTTGGGAGTACACAACTAAACAAACAGAACAATTATTCATAACAACATTAATTTTATCGGTCCTTTAAATATTATCTCGTGATCGAGCGTCTGTAGTTTAACGAGACAACTATATCTGATTATTATTTCGGCAGCATTTGAATTCAAAATGTGCTGTTGGTAGTTTTCGATGTGTTTACGAGAAAAAATGTTTACCCGTAAACACTTAAATACAATGTATATATTCTGTGGAACAGAACCAGTGTGTGTAATAATGGTAAGTGGTTTTAAAAAATTATTTAAATATTGTCTACGAAAATTATTTTATACTGCTTATCAAATATTCGCTGGAATTTTTTATGTGGTGGCATTATATGGTACACAAGGGTCGGAGTACGTCGTGTAAATCATATTAACATTACCATCTAGATAAAATGTGTACTTTTATCTAGACGAAACCTTATGCTGTTAGCCGATTGTTTCGGTGATCTTTTCGTTATATGCTTCCAACCACGAATATAGATAGGATTATCCTAAACTAAATTATTATTCCTATTTATAATCGTGGTTTCAACACTGATTAGCTTGTTCACGCGGAGGCATTGACGTGTATTTCACACGAGTAATCACGATTGAAGGCTGATGTGTGGGGCGCTAAAAATTATTGATCCCGAAACCACATTTCGGTTATACGCAGCAGTTGACCGGTGGTTATAGCACGGTTCACGCTGGGTTGGAAATAAATAAATGATTAGTATTTGATTTTCGATCGCAAATTGTTCGTCACGGTTATCGCCACCGATTTCACGAGGTCGTGCACGTGTTTTATATTATTAAACAATCGGTTGGGCCGAGAATCAGGACGCACGAACATCAATATCAGAGTGATAATAACACCGATATACCCGCAGCTTGTCTGCGTGAAATGCAAATAATTTACACATGGCAATGAATGAGCGGTTTTCACGTGGGAGTTTCCGCTCCGGGAGAAACGATAAAAACAATTTATTGGTTAGTTGACTGCATGACGAACGGCCATCGGATCGTTGTACGATAGTTCGGCCGCCAATCTGAGAGATCTACAACCGTTACGTATCGTTGCTCAGGGTCTATTTGCTTATCTTATAAAAGACAAAAACGATGCGTGGCAAAGAAAACGGCAATATCGCATTCGAAAGCCGCGCGTGGCCCGTACCGTTTTTTCCGTCATAACCGTCTCCTCCCGCGTGAACCGTCGTGTTCCTGTCGTCACCCGGACATAGACGTGCAAGTGGGGGGTGCTTAGCGACCGCAAGTTCCAAACAAGCATTCCCAGGTGGTTTTTAGGTGAAATGAGGATCATTTTTCGTTCACGAGAATCGATTTATTCCGGTTCGCATTGGTGCAATGCACTAATGCCACACGGACGTCAAATTACTTTATGCACACGTAATGCGTGCAGTAGGAGTGTCGGGCATTCGTGCGTTACCTATTTATAACGCATGCGACATTGCGATGACGGTCAAGTTTATTTTTAGTATTTTTTGCTGGAATACTGTTTAGGACCACCCCAGTAAGCGATCGGATACAAAAAAATGCCGTTGTTCATCAACGCTGTTCGGTTATTGTAAAGCGGAAAATCGCTAAACTTGTAATTTATAACGGTGAAACCAAAAACGTTTTCTTGCCGCGCAGACGTAGAGGCCTGTGCGTGGGGCTTTGGTCCCCGCGGATCGCTTCGGGGTGTGAACAGTTTTAGCGTGAACGTGCGCGCGGTTGTACGGTGACGGAGAGCCGCGATGCAACGGCGCGCGAAAGGGTTGACGTTTCGCGTCCGTCGACGACCTCGCGGGCTGGCGGTGGCGGGGGGGGGTACTGCTCCGGAGACCCTCGGAGTCGACCTCGTCCGACGCGAGGAATTACGTAAACGTCATTACGTTACGCCGGTCGTCGCGTACGCCGCATATAGAACGGCGCGGTCCGTCGGTGGCGGGCGGGAAGAGAGCACTCGCCGGCGCTCTAAATTTAGCGCGTTCCCGTGACACATGCCGTGAACATTTTATCGGTGGCGCGCTTACAAAACGCTGGGTGCGGACGAATATTTTATATTTATCTTTTGGCCAGGGGTTCGTAAAAAAAAAAAAAAAGAAAAAAAAAAACTCGCGCTTGCGCGTCGCACCGATATTGGCAGGGATCCCGTCCGATCCCGATATACATTATTGTTCTGCTTGATATTTACCAGCCGACCGGATATTAGCTACACCGCCGCCGTCGGCATTTTTTCACTGGCACTGCGCGCCCGCTCGTCAGTTTTATTATTCCGATAAATATATATACATTTTTCTCCTATCCGTGTCAATGTCGACGCTGCAACCTACATAATAATTTAATATTGCACAGCGTATACCGTAATATTATCATAATACTGTTGTTATTATTATTATTATTTCTACGATGTCGTATATAGTAGAGTCGTAAACGTGCGCCGTTATTACATTGTTTTTCCCTTCACCGTGCGGGAATTTTGTATTTTACATTTAAATCGTATCCATTATATTTGATACTATAATTACGTAACCATCACCGTATCAGTGTTTGTAGCCAGCAAGGGATCACTATAGTGTGTAGAAGGAGTACTTGTCGTTTAGACAGCATAGCGAGAATAGATAATGTTAAATTATTTGTATAGTGTTGTACCGACGTAAAAAATAAAATTGAACTAAGATATGAAACGGTTGACAGTAAGATTTTTTAAATGTGGAGATTAAAAATACGTATAAAAATCTAATTATTTCAAGACGGTTGAAGTTAAACATTGTTTCAGACTAAAACTAATATTTAATATACCTGAATTTAAACATTTCTATAATCGTAGTCGACGAAACTTTTTGTGAATATTTACCACCCAAAAAAAGTATTCACAAAAATGTTAGGCTTTTATTTAGAGGAACAAATAATTTGTCAAATGTGCATGGCACATATTTTAATTAATTTCCTACTCGTCTAAATGTGGCATATATAATACAATTTTAACTGTCTAGATTTTAATATATAACACTGATGTTTTATGTTCGTATTAATTATAACGTTCATTTTACAACGGTTGGTATGTGGTCTTTTTTCTTAAAGTTTATTCAACTCAATTTCAGCAGTAGGACAGTAAAAAGGTTCAAAATTATTCATATAATTGCATTTCTGTAGAATATATAATATTATGTACAATAAATATCGTACAAACTGATTTTGATTATTTTTGAAGTGTCGTTTTTCTTATAGTTTTTTTGTTATTTTCCGAGAAACATATAGAAAATACGATTAACGTGTGTATTCAATTTTTTATTTTCAAAGCGAACAACACATGTATTCAAACATCTTTGGTCTTGGTGCACTTCATTTGATATTCACTGTAAACAATTAATTGTACTAGGTACATTCGTTACATCGTATTTATATTGTTGAACAATAAGACACTATTATCATGCAATGAAGTGAACAGAATCGGGCGAGTGCCAAACATAAGATTTTGGTTCACTTTAATCTCACCACACAAAAATGTATTAACATTTTACGTTTGTTAATCAGTATTTGTAGAATAACTAGAAAATCTTATGATCAATAAAGAAAAAAATGTTGAAAATAAAAATCGTCGATTCTTGTGATTTTCGAATTCAAGCACGTTTCAAAAATTAAATCACTAGTGTTGATGATTGGTGGCAGATCCATGGGAGGTGGAGATTTGGGAGTAAAACCTCCCCCAAAATTAGGAAATATATATTATCAATACATATAAATCAATAGTTTTATGATTTAAGAAAATGATTTTTTGTTTTAAAAATATGAGGGAAAGTATATAATTTATATATTTATTCATACAAGATATAAATTGTCTTAGATTTCAATTAATGTATTATATTACTTACTATTATCTTTATTCATTATTTCATACACTTAAACATAATTTTACAATTAAATTAAAAAGTTTTGCATTCTATTTTTCTTGGTTTGTTGAAAAGTTCTTCAAAAATCTCATCAACTGATATATTTATATCTTTATGAGTATTCATAGATGCTAGACCATTGAGCCTTTCTTAACCTGTTGTATTTCGCAGGTAGAATTTGATTCTTTTTAAACACGAGAAACTTCGTTTAGGTGTAGCTATTGGAACGGGCAAGAGTGCCATTATACGTACAATTTTAAAAACATTGCTAAAAGACGTTTTGTTCACTATTTGCAATGCTTTAAGAGCATTTTGAAAATTCTTGTCTGAAATTCGATGTTTCCACATTTTTAACTCCGCAAGATAGTTTTGTTTTGATCAATCGATTATATTTTCATAGAATGCGAATAATTTTTCTGTTTTTTTTTCGTCAATGTCATACTTTGGAAATAAAACACAAAAATTATCTAGAACTGATTTATGATCTAAAAACCGACTTTTTACATGAGTAATATATGTGTCATGAAAAGAATTATAAAATTCTGTGATAATGAACTATTTTATGATATAATGTTATATTATGACTTGAACTACCAAAGCTCAATGATTTATTAGCTTTATTATTTAGCTCAATAAATTTATAATCTATTATTTTTTAAATATGGTTTCATCATGATTAAACTACAACAATAGATTAGTATAAAATTAACTCCATATAAGAAAAAAAAATGTTTATTTAATTTTACAAATATTCTGTTATAAGTTTTTGGATTGTTAAATGTGCATTTTCATTGAACCAATAAAAAGTTGTGGAGATTTTAATGAAAATATTTTTGAACGATGCTTAAGAAAAAATTGCAATGTGAAAAAATATGTCACATGGTATTTTTTAACTGAAAGGTTACTTATGTATACATTTTATATACTACATTATTATAAGCATATTTTAAGAAGTTTCATAATAAACACATTGTACGCAAAAATGACGTGAAACCTAGTTTTATTTTATTGGCCTATATTTAATGACTTATTTAACTAATCAAATTTAGCAGTAGCCCGTATTTTCGATCAAATACAAGAAAACGATTTCTATCACAAAAAATAATGGACAAATGTTTTTTATCGATTCCAAATTTAATTCAAGAATAATACATATGATACAATGAGTCATATGAACAATGGTGGATTCTTGAAAATTTAGCTGTCTCACAATATATTCAACTATACTCCAATTTTAATAACTATTCTGTTGTCCAGTGAATCGAATTAGTCTTAAATCAGCAGTTTTAATTTTTCTCACTACGCGAAAACTGAGTTATGTAACAACGTTTCGGATAAAACAAATTCTTTTTTTTTTTTTGGAAAACGTACATAATATAAAAAATTATATTTGATTGAAAAATAAGAGGCATCAAATGAATCATGAAAAAATTTTATCAATAGCAGTATAATTTAATATTAGAATTTTTTTTTGTTATTTTAATTATATATTTGATGTGTTTTTTTGCGTTTAAAATAAACTTATAACAAAAATATATACGCAGCAAAAATATAAAACAAATTTATTGTTTTAGTAATTGCTAATATTTCTTTAATAATCTACACGTTGAAAACAATTTAATACTGCTATTTGATAGTATAAATATTATAATTGAGTTTTTAAAAATAGGTAACTTAAGTAACGTTTATTTTTTGGTAAAAGACTTTTTTTATGTTTAATGATACAAAAATAGTGCATAATAGTAACAGGTTACTGATAAAAATTGCTGGATAATATAATCATGGTGACCGTCCTCGTGGGTTCATCAATGAGACAATTTATTTATAATTCTTGGATATCCTTGGACATGCCAACCAAGGCTGCAGTTTTCAGTTAAAATTGTATTTTATACTTACGATAAATAAAATTCAGTGTCAAACATTCTCTTTGGTGACTTGAAAAAGTAGTGTTTTCCCATGGACAGTTATATCAGGGGTGGCTCCTAGGGCCCGTGGCCTCCTCCCAAACTTGTGTTGTATTTATAAAAAATGTATATTGTTAACAAAAAATGCATATTATAATATGAACTACCATACGACACGCACAAGTATGTAGACGGAGCCATAGAGGTATGATGGTTGAAAGGAGTTTCTCCACACTTCGGAGACTAAAAACCTTGCTTCATTTAATGATGACTGAAGATAGACTATCAGCATTATGTCTAATTAATGTATATCATAAAGTAGATATTCTAACAGATCATGTTATTGATATTTTTACCAATTTTAAAAATAGACGACTTAAATTTGTGTTGTGAAAATTATTGTTTTCTTTTTTTTATAACATTTTGTAAAATTATAACTTGGCCCCACTCTAATCAAGGCTCTTGAGCCACCCCTGAGTTATATGCTGGCTAATCTCGAGTTAGAACTCCAGAAACCAATACGTTTTGCTACCACACAATAGCACAATATCAATCATTGTATACAGAGAAGTTTTAGACAGTTAAAAGGATCGCACAGTACATACTAGCAGACAACAAGAAATAAAATAAACAAAATAATTCCTAAAAATTTAGTACTAAGAACCACACAATTAAATTTTATCACAAGTACAAATATTTTACACGTAAAAAAGTGGACACGGGTCAGCTAGTAATATAAAATTAATTGTATTTATTACAGAAGAGGCGTACACATTTTTTTCTGGTGCAGGTCATCGTTAATATCTAAACTGTAATCTGCTTGAATATCACCATACAGATTTGAATTCTAATTATAAAAATATAATCCTTACATAATTTTCTAAATTATTATAAATAAATAAATAAATAAATATTATATTTCTATGATTAACACGTCAATAATTTATAAATAATTATTATGGATCCATGGTGAGTCACGGTGAGGGGGTATTTCCAGACCTCTTGACCCCCTACTGTAAAATAAGATAGGGTATATACTATGTTTATTCGATTAGCATAATATACATATTCACTGAACTCTTTAGCTGTAATATATGCGCACGTGTTATTCATTTTATTCGTTTTCTTATTCATTGTTTTGATCAGAGAAAAAGGTAAACATTACACATGCGCATTTTTTGCATAAAACTCGTGAGCCATAATATAATTTTACATATGTTAAAAAATAAACCTAAAAAGTTGTAAAAGTATTTTTATAGTTTTTTTTAGTTTTTTTTCAGTCAAAATCATTTGATCCTTAATTTTCTTTAAGAAATTTCAAAATGGATTAATGCATTTTATACAATTGAACTTGAATGATTCTACCACTAAATTGGAAGTGGGAAGTAAATCGAAAAGCACAAATTACAATTTAAGCTTTTTTTTTATAAGTATTAAAATACAATTTACAATTTGTTTACAAATTATTTTAATAAGCAAATTTGATATTTACAATAGGATCAAAATAACACTAATAAAGTGTCGAGGATGAAAACGATTGGTAAGTTTCAAATTTTAATTTAAATTAATTATTTTTTGTTTTCAATGTTCCAAGCGATCAATCCATATATTTTCGACAAAAAAGTTTTATTTCTAACAGTTTTACCATGGTACATTTTACCATTACCAACAATAGTACTCGTATATCGTGCTTTTTTTTTTATTTTTTACTAATAAACATTATTATATTTCAATAATTACAATCAAAAAACTAAAAAATGCTACTGTACTATCGTATATTACCAATTTGTAGTATAAATTGGAACAATTAGTTTCAGAATCAATTTTTATAATCAATTGACTTGTGTTTTTAAAGGATCAAACATTCCAATGTACGATAATCTGCATTTTATATGTTAAAAACCATATCTAATTTTTTTTTGGCATCATATACCTACATCCGGTCAGTAGATAAGAAATGTAATGTTTATGTGTAATTTAGTGACGAGGCTGGGTATTCGTAGAGTAAATTAAAAAGAGAATAAAGTATACGTCAGTGGAAAAAATAGAGGAATGCAAACTACCTCGTTTCTACACTTCGATTGGTGTATGTGCATACTTAATTCGAAACTCATTAGGTCCTGCTAAAACTTTTGATACATTGTAAATACGTTATTGTAATGACATAATAAGCTTTTTACTTGTAAAGAACTATAAAATATTGTAAGGTTATACGGTCGTTCTACATTATAAATAATTAAAATTCTTACAATATACTTCCATAAATCATGTTGGATACGGTATAGTTTTCATTTTAAACTTATCATATTATAATAATATACATTGTACTACCTTGGTATTTTATGTTCTTCACATGATTAAAAACATGTAGGTATATTTATACACGAAAATTTCAATTTCTCCACAAAAATGTTATAATATGCTTATAATTTATTAAACTTCTACATAAAATTCGTTCGTTTGGCGAAATAAATAAAATACCTCCCCATCGATAAACGATAAAATTCAGTTGTGTTCCGTCTGACTGAATTTATAATACATGTTTATGAACAATTTTGAGTGTTTATAGTAAATTAATATAAACTTTTAGCTTTAATAAAATAATAAATTAAAAATATTTTGAAGGTGATATAAACATTAAAATAATTAAATAACTAGGTATAGAAATATGGTTATCTTTTTATATAAATATTTGAAGTCACTATTTAATTTTATTTACTTTAACTATAATAATTGATATACAATTAATATATTTACTAAAATTTAATTTATAACGATTTATTTATAAATCACTATTAATACCACTATTAATACTATTAAATTTTAGTATTTATTAAATGTATTTTATTGCTTAATCTGATTATAGTTATAAACATTTTCAAAAAGTTAGAAATTACATTTTATGTTACTTTTATCGGAAAAAATAATTTTTCTACTAAAGGGACTGTAATAAAAAGTAATAAAAATGTACTCATAAATAAAAACATTTTTTTTTTGTTAGTTAATTTTTTAAATTTTAATTTAATAGTTTTTTTATGATTGTAAATTTATTCAGGTTATACTAACAATTGCATCCCATGTAATTCATTGCTATACAACTTAAAAGCATATAATAGTGTAAAACGAAAAGCACGCATACGTTTTATAATTTTTAAATTAATATTTCTTGAGTGTTCATAAGGTTTTTTTTAATATTTTTTCCTAAACTCAGGGTAAAATAATTAAATTAATTTAAATTGTGTAATGTATATCTATATGAATACATATTTGTGAATTTTCCTTTAATTTTTATTTGTAAAGTTTTTTATATTGCTCCTTTAACTACTTCATACAGAATGTTAGTCTAAAAGTTCAGTAAACCTAAAATTATTGATATATTTGTTAATCTTTTATGATTTTAATAATTTATTTTGGTTGTTAGATTTTTATGTTTTAATACTGATTGATAATTTTAAATTGATTTATTGAAAAATCTCATCGAAATTCATAATAAATAATAATAAATACTATGCAGGCTTTTATTCAACTATAGGTGAATAAAAGTGATCTATTTAGAATCAGTGTAAGATAGTTTTCTTAGAAAAAGATGAAAATACAATAATATATGGATGTGTATAGTATATCAAGTTCTCTTAATCAATAATAATGGTTCCGAGTCAAAGATAAATGTAATACAATTTATTTCATTGAACTATATATTTTTTATGTAAATTGTCATATTAAATGATGGTTCCAACCATAAGCTAGAGTCAAGATTATATCATGATAACTAACTGGATAGTTGAAATAATTTACATTCAGTTATAGAATGTTTGTTATTTCATTGGGTATTGGTTATCACTATGTATTTTATTTGATAATATAATAAATAATTTAATGACACATATGAAATAATTTTCCCGTAAATGTTTCTGAAATAGCATAATTTGATATTTCTTTAATAACTAATACAATTGACCATAATCATTTTTGATTTTGTTTCCCACTACTAAATGTTGTTTTTTGTTATTGTTTATTAGTAGGAATTGATGTGATGATTTTTAATTAATTTGTCATGTAGCATATTTTCTAAGTCTGAGTATTTCTACCAACGATAATAAGTGTGCACCATGTTATAAAATACCTTAATTTTTGTATATTTCCAATATAGCTATTACATAGTGTTACAAGATTACATCTATTGCAATAAATCATGTACAGCATTTAATTAAACATTTGTTTTAAAATATTCCGAGAAAACCACTTGAATATTAAAATATAATGTGGATAAAACATACAAGAGAACTTATAAATAAATTATGGATAAGACATGTGCAGATAATTATGTAGAATAAGTGAAAAAAAAATTATCATCGTCAAATATTGGTTTTTAGCAAACGATAATTTACGTATACCAACCTATTTATATATTATTAATTCTATATAAATTGAAAATTTTAATTTTCTTATGAATTCATGAATAAAATATATAATCTAGAAACTCTGTGCAAGTCTTAAAATGTTTTCCTGTATATTTTCTCTATGTAATATCTATATTCATAGGACTTTAATAATAGAAAATTTCAAAGTTTATTTAGGTTATGGCGATGAATTAAAATGATATTCTTACGTAATGAATTCAAAAATGTTTTGTTTTATAAAGTATTGGCATATTTATTTATGTAATTGTATAATTAAGGTGAATTAGTACTAAATAGTTTCTTACAATCTACGTATAAACTACATCATTAATTTTAAATAGGTTTCATTCGTCATTTCGTTCAGATTTTTTATCAATACTTCAAGTTTTTAGTAACGCAAATTATTTTTGGCTTCATATTTTTTCTATTACTTGTATAATTTATTTGAGATTTTCTCATTTATAAATTGAGAATTATATTCTAAGTAGTCTAATATATCTATTTATATGTTTATAATTTTTTTTTTTTTTTTTTTTTGATGAAATCAAGACAAGTTACAATAAACGCATAGTGAGATGTATCCCATAAATAAATATTTTTGAAGACATTTTTTTTTTTTTTTAATCATTTAGATCAGTGGTACTTATTTTATACTAATTTTTAATCAAGTGATTAAACATAAAATTAAACATCATATTTTATGCTATTTTTATTTTATAACTGTTATCAAATTATTAAAATTTATATAATTAGTATTTTGGATTTAGAATATGACAAATTTTTACAAAATTGTGTTTTATAACCGATAGGACATATATTTGAGTTAACCATCGTTCACGTCTGATATTAATAATGTTAATATGTATATTCTGGAATTATATTGTATATGCTGTTTTAAATTATGCCATAATAAAATCAAAATTATTTGAAAACGTCAGGGTTGGAGTTTTGGCTCCTGCAATCGTTTGCAAAATGAAAGTCCATTGGGACAACATATTAATAACTTATCAAATAAAAAAATTAGAGCTATTTTATTGAATACAATACTTATTGTACAGTTAAATAACTGATAACTATTATTTATTTTTATTTTTAAATTGAAATATACAATTTTTGGCAAAGGGCATATTCAGAGTATGTGCTACAAGAAATTAATACATGAAAAAATCTGAAGGAAGAAACCATAAAGAAATCGCACTTCATTTTGCTTATATATAAATATATATACACAGACACACACATAAATGTATTCAAACATATATATATATATATACACACACACACATGCATATATTCACATTTATAATATAAAATTTATTTTATTTTTTCTGTCGTTATTATTGGTTATTATCATTAATCATTATGAATATCTCTACACCAGTGTCTTTTTAGACGCCGTGTTGGATTTCCAATTATCGTGAAAGCGGTTATGACTGATCATGAAAAAAATCATTCATAAAAGATACATAGAGTTTAAATTGGATTATAAATATAATATACTTATTTTATATGTTAAGAGGTCTCGCAAATGAAAAAATATTACATATATTATATATACGTATATTACAACTATGGTTTTTTTCGATTTAAATCTGAGTTCTAATCCAGGTCTTTTTTAATACTGAGTATTAATTGTCATAAAATTCTCATTGAATCAACTATTTACACGATGTAGAGAGTAGAGAATATTTGAACAACAGGAATGGAATACCTCAGTAATTGTTTAAGTTTTATTTTTTTATAAATGTCCGTCTTTGAAGAGCCTAAAGTGCCTGACGGATTTTTATGATTAATTCATGCATAAATTTATTTCATTTTCATCATATTTTTACGTGTAAGAAACCAAATTATATATTTTCGAGCTTCAAAGCCTAGAGCTTTTCTTACCTGGGGGGGGAATAACGTTCAAACTTCACGTTTTATAGTTACGTGTAATCTGATGATGTGTGACGAATAACGAAACATCGTATTATAAGGTCATTACCGAAGTTCTTATATTTATACACGTTGCACAAACAAGTTTCTGGTGACATTTTTCAACATTAAGCTTATTAAACATTCAACATTAAGATGATGAAAAAAAAAATAATGACAGGTACTGTTATAATACAATAATCTGATAGTCCAAAAAAAAATTAAAATTCATTGATTTGTCATTTATGGATATGTTAGATAATAAATTAGCAAACACGGAAATATTTATACTGAGACTGCAAAATATATAAATATTTACTGAATTATTTAAAAATCAAATACCTACTTTTTCTTTTTAGTGAACAAAAAAAAAAAAAAAAAAATTATGTAAAAATACATAAACAAAAGATAAAACTTGTTTGAAAACTTAAAATTAAATCACTATTCATCTATATAATATTTTTGTAAAAGTTCAGCTTTTTTAACATTTTTTTTTAATCTAGAAGTTGCAGTAACTATTATTGGATAAAGTAAAAATTGAACAAAGAATGAAAAAAGTTTAATCAATTGTTATTTATTTTACATGATAAGTATCTACGTCAATATTTATGCGTTCACATAATTAGTAATCTTATCGAGTTATAATTAATGAACATTTTCTGGTTTTCTAGACATATATTATGTACCTATACGTTTTAAATCGTAAATTTAATAGAAGAAAAAAATTAACATCATTCAAAATCTTAGTGAACTAATATTAATATTTTGATTTATTTGCAGTTTGGGTATAATATTTTAACAGTCGATAACGGTTTTTTTTTTTTTTTTACTATTATACCGAACATTAACAGAATAAAATATATAGAAAATTATGTACTATAAGCTTATCCGATACATTAATCAACTCGCACAAAAAAGTTAATACGTTAATTAATTATGATTTTATTTATTAATTTTGAAAGCTTGAGTTACGATGTTTATAACTGACCACTCTGACAACAAAGACCAAGCTCTTAATAGTGATAAGAATGTGTATAATATTATTGTACATATAACACAATATAATATATTATAATATGTTATATTATGACGTAATTCTAGAAACCAAAAATAGTTATATTTTATGAATGATAAATTGTTTCATAATATTGTCTTATACCTATATAAAATGTATTAACATACAGGCAAGATAAGCTTAAAAGTTACTTATTTTTATTTCAGTGAGATCATCCATTAGTTAATTCATGTGGCATTGATAATTAAAATAAATATTTACATTTTTTAACAATTATAAAAAATTAAAATGAAAAATGTAATAAAGCACATATTATATCTATGTGTTCTTAGAACTTAATTATTTTAATAATTCATACTTGTAATTGAAAGAAACGAACAATTTAAGTAAACACTAAACTTGTAAGTATGAATTTATAAAATTGAACCGATTTTAAGTGAGCACAATATGTTACTGTAATAAACGGTCTTAAAGTTTCTAATGTTATCTACATAATAGTAATAAATTGACTTAACATGACACGGGGGCTAATTAATTTTGGCAGTATACCTACTATATCTGCAAGAGAAATGTAATATTAAAAACCCGGAACTTTTCAAACTAAATGTTCTAAAATTATATTATAAAGAAACATTATTAATTTTCGTTCTATACTGAAAAATATACATAAATAATATTGTCGTAGGGTTCATGAAAAAAAAAAAAATATATATCTTATAACCATGTGTTATTTTATCAGACTAAATTTATAAAATAATAATCATCGGTACAATAAATGATTGTGAATTTATATTTAATTACTCATTTTGTAAAAAAAAAAATATGACTATTTTAAGGACTATATATTTCATAGATATCTGATAATACATTTAGTATCTATAACATTTATAATAGACGGTATAGCAACATCTGTAAAGTTATATTTTGAACATTAAAAATTATTATAATAAATGTATACAATTTTATGGAAAATAGTGGATAATTAAGAAAAATATACTTTGTAAAAAAGATTATATTTTATTGCAGAAATTATATTATTAGTATGTAATATGATTTAAAAATTAAAATTATATTTAATTAATAATCTATTTTTCAATAATTTATTATATATTATATTCAAAGACATTGCATAATATTTAGCTAAAATTGTACTTTTTTGAAACTAATGTAATCAAAAATAAATGAACAGTAAAAATGTTTATTCATCAGTAATTATAGTTGATAAAAATTTAGTAGGTATGTAGAGTTATTAATGATTACAATACTTATATATTATATTATATACATATAACTATTATGATATGTGAAATATATATTAGGATTTGTATCATATATAATCTTATATAAATGTAATCTGAATAAAAAGGTGTTTTAGCTTTAAATTATGCTAATGATAAGATTAAAAGAAAAAAGAATTACAAAAATAATTAGCATTATCGAGCGAAAAATGTAAGTATTGTACTTGAAAAACGCTTAAAAAAAAATCTAAAGAATATTAAATGTATTTATAAATGTACTTTATTGTTTTATTTACAAATACTTAGAGTATAATTTAGATAATTACAAATTACTATTTTTAAAAGTTTAAAGAAAATTAAGTATGAAGTACGTTTTAAACATTTTAAACATTAAGCGTATAATTTTATAGAAATTATATTATATCTCCAATCTTGTTTGTTTTCATTTGTTTAAAAAACGATTTTTTTTTTCTTATTACAATTTAAATATAACAAAATAATATTGTAGATATAATAATATTATGTACGTACCGAAAAAACGTAATAATTTAAACTTAGTTGGATTCTGTATTTTTATGGAAAACGAGATACAGTTTATTTCCCATGTGACACATTTGGCCGTAGTACAATATTATTAAGCAAAGGGAGCTTATGTGTGCACAAAAGGTTCTTTGTCGTTTAGGTGCATAACATGGTGATAAGAGTTATTCGTGTAAATTGTACATACCGGACATCATAGACGCAATTTGAAGTTTTACTTCGGAAAGCTAGAACAACATTTACCTTTATTGACTCCCTCTCTTAAATGCTTTTTAAACGCTTTAAGCCGTATGGATACAAACGTTGAACATAAATAGTCAATTTAAAAATAACAACTTTTATTTATTATTTTTTTTACTACATAGTATGCAATACAATTTTGTTATATCATTCAATTCATTGTCAAAGCAATATTGTATGATTAAATAAACATCGTTCTTTACAAGCGAATTTGTTAACATACAAGCAGATTGGTCAAATATATTAAAACGAAACTATTATTATGTACTTCCCTAGAGGGTAATATTTATTTTATTTTATTTATTTTATATTTTACGTCTTCTTTAACCTACAACCGTTCAAAACTACTGAAAATCCGGAAGTAAAAACAACTTGAGGTTTAGTTTAAAAATAAGAACTAATATGGGTGGATCTTCTGTTGAAGAGGTACAATCTGAGAAACGAAGTATCTTTTAAGTAGTCTATATTGGAAATGATGAGGAAGGAAATCAGAGATGGGTTGTTGTAGACGCGCACAGCAGGTAGTCGTACTTCACCGTCATCGATGAAACCAAAGTTCAAACAGATTTTCCTGTCACTAGACTACATATTACGTTGTGGAAAAGGTCACGTGGGACGAAACCATGACAAAGAGAGAGGTAAATGGTTAGTGGTCGACAGCTTATGAGTATTAACGGTCTGTTGCTGTAGAAAAAAAAAGTTTTTTCAGAATTGGGATTTTCTCATATGCGATATAGCCTAGCCGATATTATTGGGTGGTAGTATATTCAAACTTTTTACACCTGACCATCAATTTTATTGAATTTATTCTGCGAAACCACGGACTTTATAAAAAAAAAAAAAAAATAATAATAATTATTAAAATAAATTCATAAAAATAATAATATCAGTTTAAAAATCATAACATATTTATATATACTATGAAATCATGATCTACATCATTATTATTCGAAATATTTTACTATAACTGTATGATTTTACTAATTCATTTAGTGTACGTAAATGAAATATATTAATACAAAGGCAACATCCTCATTTATCTGTTATACACTGATAATTATTATTTAAATTGGAACAGTTGGCAATCAGATGTTTGGCGATATCGTCTGAAGCATAAAATATCAATTTTATTTTTCAAAGTAGTTCAAGCAGTTTTTTTTTAGCCAGTCAGAGGTTAAAAATCGGGATATAAAAAAAAAAATTCTAGTTTTTAAGTGGTTTTTTCTTTCCTCGAATCCGTCATTATTGCAAAAATACGCCTGTTATCATTGTACGATAAATTCACCTTCCTTTGACCGTGCACGGTTATCAAAATCAATTTTTTTAAACCTCAGATCTCTGATAAAATTCAACACAGGACTTTATTGATAAATTACTATTTAAGTAAACGTTGATTTTTTTAAAAATTGTAATATGCATCTTGATTTTAATAATAATCTACTCTGAACTCTCATTACATTCAACAAATTGATATTTCGAATTTTCTGATTATTTTCGTACTCCTTCGACACTAGATTTAACGAGAATCTACTGCATGTTTACTTAATTAGGTTCTTACACTACAGTATACCGCAGCTAATACTTATTATAAACGTGTAACCGATCAAATGTCATCCGAAATCAAATATCTAGAGAAAAATTATATGACGAATAGTATACTAAATTTACTATAGCTTAAGTATCAAATTGACCGATGTAAAGTTATAAAACTAAATTAATCTCATAATATCAGGCTTTGCATTATCAGTTATTACTCCTTCGTGATGTTTTTCTCCATGTTTATTTTTTTTTTGTTTATTTAAAACTATCGAAATTATCATTGTAGTGTGACCATTATTATAATTGTGTAAATTTGTATTCATTCTTTGCGTATACAATATACTTAAATATACAATGTACTTCTACAGTTTTATAATTGAATAATTTTGGCGTGTTAATTAGATATAATTTTCAACAATTTGAAATAATATTATAATGTACACTACTGCCTATATTATAAGTGATATAGCTGTAGTTTTTAAGATATTTTTTAATATGTTGTTTGATATCGATAAATAATTCAAAAACTTTAAAATGTTTTGCACCATAACAATTTCACGCCATACGATCAATAGAGAAATTAATTGTATGTTACCACCCTACAGTACAACATTAAATAGTTAATTTCCTGTGATGTTATTGTTTTTAGAATAATAAGCGTAATAAAAATTGTGTTTACGATGAAAAGTTTAAACAATGGTTGTTTTTTATTAAAAAAAAAATTTTTTACGAAAAATTTACAAATTATTTGTCATTAGGTATTGGTAATAGAACTGTATACGTAATTATGTTTACTGCAATTATTTTAAACCCAACATTTATATATATTTTAATATCTTATAATTTTGTGTAGAAACTCTGTATTTTTTATTTTTATAAACAAAATTGTAAATTATTCGTTTGTATTTGTTGGATTTTCAATAAATTGGAATTTAAGTTACAAAATGTAAGTTTAAATATTTATTTTTACTAAACATTACCCACAGACTTATTGATTATAAAAGAAAAAAAGTTTGAATACGGATTAACCTAAGTTAATTTGATCATCGTGATATATGGTTAGAAGGGAATAATATTTAATATATTACATATATATTACTGTCAACATTTACTGTTAAAAACTTTTAAGATTATATAAAGTTTTATGAAATATAATCACATTATAATAGAGTTATAAATTAACTCGGTTATAGGGGTCTATACCACATGTCTATATACATAAAATATGTATGAATGAAACTTAAAAAACTCAGCGCACTTGCATTATTTAAAATCAATTTGTGTTAATGTTTCCTATCAATAATTTATCTGATCTACTCTACATAATAAATTATTACATTTTTTTTGCTCAACGTTAACTGTCATATCATATTAGTTTTTACAAACATATTTTGTATTTGTTCGATTTATAATTTAAAAAAAAAAAAACAAGAGAACAACGGACAAAACGTTTGAACAAACACGCACTATAATAAATTAACAACACAAAGCGTGGTTGTATTTTGTATCGATATTTTAAACAGCTATTCCATAAAATACAACTGCGATAGTTTAGAACTCTTTATACATTACCGACACAAATATTTATTGGACGTTTATTTTATTATCTAGATCGTGATTGAGAAAAAAACATTTATTTTTTATTTTTTTATCCACACATTTTATTTTTTATTTATTTAAAATAACATAATGAATTGTAGTAATTTACTGATTTGTATTGTTTTATTTTCTCCATTTAGATTTCATAATACGATTCGGTAAGGGGTCAACATCGGTCGATTACAGAAGAGGGTTAGAAGAGATATGTGCACAAAATTATAAACTACCAATACATATATTATCATTGTCGGTCAGGTAAAATGTATTGTACATTTCAATTGGATTTTCAATATAAAACAGCTATGGATAGAAAGAGCCGAGTAGATAAAAAAAATACCTATGGAAACAAAATTATAATTACAAAACATTTAAGTATTTTCATGTGTTACTTAGCTATATATATATTATAATTTATCGAATAAATGCAAATACTAAGGACTTCATTACCTTAAATATCTGTAACCATTCTTAACAGCTAGGTAGTTTTATAAAATATACTTAAAATATTATATTATAAATATGGGAATTCTCCAATCCATTAATTATTTTTTTCAGATATATATATCTAATTAGGAACCATAATATAATGTATTTAATGGTTAAGAGTTTTATTACTTGATACACGTTTGAACATTCATTATTAATTGTATTTGAAACGACATGTTTACATAATTTCTCCCCAAGAAGGAATTTTCTTTCGGTAATGGTTTATATTCGACTAAAGACTTTTTAAATTTCAAAACTAATGTATGACACAAGAATATACAATTATCTATGTTTCAAAACAAATTTTACACAAATATATTTAAATTTTATGGAATATCTATTGAAAAACATAGTTAAAATATAATTATTAATTATATTATCAATTACATGTAATTTTGATGGAGTACCTACCAATTATTTGTACACTGCAATATAATATATTACTATTGTGGGTTTAGTGACTTTGTGACATATACTCTTATAACTTATATGTTTGTAATAATTAAAAAGAACAAGTCATAAAAGTGTGTGTAGTTATTTTGACGACAAGAATATAAAAAAAAAAAATAATAAAAAAGAAAAATAATCAAAATGTTACAAAATAATATAAATACATTTATTTATTCTAATATGCATTGTAAATATTGAAGTACCATAGTATACACTCGATGTTACACACTTATATTTTTGGCATAAATCGAGAGATTGAAGGTATACAATTCTAGTATTCACAGAGTTTCAATTATTAAAATCATTTATAGCGTAAACCTAGGTTTTCAACTATTTTAACTTAAAGTATGTCTAATAAATATTAATTTATCGATTTATCGTTTTCGTGTTCATCACGTGTAATAAACATAACGGATTTGCTCCGCTGCTGAACGACTACCCGTACTTCGATTTTAAGGAAAACCGATAGAGACCTGAAACCATATAATATTATAATATTGCTAAAAATTGAAAATAATAATAGTACTTCAATATTACTACAATATATCTGTTGAATATTGGATATAGTAAATAGTTATTTTTGACGAATTCGATCTTCCAATGATCGTGCACGAAAGAGAAAATCGAAAGTTTTTTCAACAATAAAAATGTGTGTAAACACGCACGCGCATACAGATGCATACACTCACACACGCACGCACATACGCAATTTTTGTGGAACTATGGAAATCACTGCGAACGATCACTCCTCTTCTAGTAACACGTGCTTGTATGATATATACGGTGTATAGAAAAATTACGTTGATCCTCCTCTAACCTAAACATTTTAGGTTGAAAAAACCGCAACAAATTTGTTCATTCAAATGCCATTAGTTTTTATTGATTTGCAGTGTACATTGATCAGTATACGTACAATTATTAAAATCAAATATTTCTTAGGCAGCCAAAAAGTGAAAAGGTTTATTTATCCGGTCCAAAACGGTTTCGTTCGGTAAAAATGCGATTTTCGAAAAGCCCCTTCTCACTGCACATCTGAAATATTAGTTAGAACCATTGTTCCGGATTTCAAGTCCGTGCGTTTATTGGATTTCGATAAATATCGATCAGCGAGTGGTACTTGGTTTTTATGTACGCGCGTGCAAAAAGATCACGTATACATTTTTCGTACCCACCGCATATCCTGACGATGCTGATATACGATGGCGACGTGCGGTGTAATGATACTGTGCAAAATGTGTACGCGCACACGGAACACGATAACAATGCGTACACGAACGCATTCCGACGCGTACACCGAAGCAGTAGTAGTAGTAGTAACTCGTTGTCACGTTCAGGTGCTTGTACACGTCCGGGGTACGGATCGGTGCACTTCGTTTACTCGTCCCGTCCCTTACGTTGCGCGTCAGCAGCAGCAGACGACTGAAATTTCGTCGTCGCAACAGCACGGCACCAACTAGTTTCAATTAGCGGTCTTGACGTTTCGTCGCGCCCCGCGACCGCGGAACAATTATCAGACGTTGCGGCGCTCTTCCCGTTCGCGGTGACGGTGATTTTCCCGCGTCGACACCGCAACGTGCGCCCCCCCCTCCCACCGACGTAATCCCCGGGCCCTTTGGTAATAATAAGACAGGGGTTTCTCTGCCGCCAAACACCACCGTGCCCTTTCGGTTCGCGTTCGTGCGAGCAACGCACCACGACATCCGTAACGCACTGTATTACTCGACACCGGTTTTTCATCCCGGATTTCGCGTCAACCTCGGCAAACAGGACGAACCGTTTGACTGGCGTCGCGATAGAGACGTTTCACGCATTATCATCGATGATGATACATCCCGTCTACTATTTTCCCTCGTCTTCTTTTGTATCCTTCAACACGTTATGTACAGTTTAATGAAATCGGAGATTTTTTTTTTTTTTTTTTTAAAGCTTTATTATTTTTTTAATTATTCTAACATAAGCTCAAGAATCAGTTCTCCCGAGGTTCCCGGAAAAATCCAGTTATTTTGACGAATCGAATCGAAATTGTATCTATTGTTTCATATAACCGATTAAAATTTACAATGTATATAATATTAACGGCTAAGGTACATAGAGTCGAGACGAAAAATATACTCAAGTTAGCAACAGTTGAACTAATTCTTTTTTTTTTTTTAAGAAATTTTTAAGAAATCCGTGTCTTATGCTAAAACTTGTGCTTATTAGAGGTTTACGTAAGATCGACATCCGGCTCGAGTTTACTCTAATGGAGTGGCACTTTGTTTTTTGTCTCGATTTGTTTAGTTCCTCTGAATAAACTTTCTTTATCCGAAGTAATGTTTTATCCAGTAGACATTTATTAAATTAATTCTTTTCCACTAAGTTAAAAATTTCTTCTACAAATGATTCTGTCTTAAATAAACTTGGACTTTTAAAATAACCATTATAAAGCTGATATTATTCAATATGGTGGTACTTTTGATTTTTTTTTCCTCGAAACGTTAAATAGTTATTTGCAGCAACACAGCAAATGTTTAATTTTTTTCAATTCCGCTTTAGTTTACTTATTGTGTTAAAAAAACTTATAATTTATATAAACTTATATTAACTTATAGTGTTGTTTATTACATTGATATAACAAAAATAAGGCATGCACTCAATGATACATGCGAATACCATTACACACACTTATTGATGTCCAAATATCTACGGTGATATATATATATATATATATATATATATATATATATATATATATATA
>NW_020271721.1:787484-794975 GCF_003268045.1 Sipha flava | reverse complement strand
TATATATATATATATATATATATATATATATATATATATATATATATTGATTGAATTATTTTACATGCTATACGACTATATTTTAAATATTAATTAATTTTTAAAATTGACGAGATGAATTACAACTGATTTCATTTCAAATCTTTTACGGCTTTGCCGTAACTATTTACTGAACCCAACCATTAAGCGCATCACAGTTCCTTGTGCACAACAATATATCTGACGTGAACTCCTTTTAAACGTACGGCTGCTGGTTAGTTACGCGCTTTAAGTTTCTCTTTTCCTGTTATACTACTGCAGCAGCGATCTTACTCGTGTACATTATTGCCGAAACAACCACAGCCGTCTTTCCGACAGTTGAAATTTATTGTTGAAATTTTCTAACAAAATATTTTTTTCCTTTTCGGTACATTCGACCGTATACTATTGGCACCACTACGGTCTGCGGCCCATCTAATGCGTCTGACTTATTTATTTATGTTATTACAGTTCTTCTCTCAGTTCCTCGAACAACTATTGTATATAAAGACGTGAATATGGCGTCACACGATGAACTGACTATTTTCTTTGTCATACCATGATATAAATAACATCATCCAAAATTATTTAATAATAACAGTTTTTTCGAATCGTAACACAAGTCCATATGCTTACAAGTATGCATACAATGATTGAAAATTCAGGTTATGAAAATAATATCTTTAAACTAAATTCTTCGTAGATAAATTACAATAATAATAATTTCGAAACACACTGGTCTGAATCTGGTCTATGTTACGATGAAAGTTCCTGTAATATTAACTGAATAATTATTTGTGTATATATAAAAAAAAAAAACTTTTCCAATTTGAAAAAAAATGGAGAATTCGCAAAAGTATTCTTAATAGATACAAAAAATCTGTGTATTGGATAATATATAGATAGTGTTGAGTACGTACCTACATTTTGTTGGAATTTGAATAAAAAACGAATAGTTTAAACATAAAAAGAGATGAGAATACTTAATAAATCACCCCTTTATATGGTACAACAACATATTATATGTTTTTATAATGTTTTATTGCAAACGATAAAATGTATGTGAGGAGTAGTTTTGAAATTTTTATCGTGTTTTTATTCTAATTACATAATAAAAATTGAAAATTCTTTGTTCTACGGGGTTAGATGTTTGATTCGTCATGTGTGCATCTATGCTGCTATATTGCATATACATGGCGCCGAAAACACCGTAATATTGACAATATTATTATTATTTGCCATTTTTGGTTGTCAAACGCAATAAATATTTGTAAATCGTTTGATCAAAAACGTTTATGAAAAAAAAAAAAAAATAATAATAATAATAATAGTAAACGTATAAATTGAAAAAGGAAAAGTTTTTTTCGTCATTACTTTTCAAACCTTAAGTGCGTTCGTCTATTTGCGTACTACCGTCTGTTTTTATCCTACACAAGGAAATCGTAGTCGGTGTTTTTAATGGATTTTGGCGTGAGTTTAATACAAATGTAGGCGGTTTGGATAGCAGCAACATCTGGGATGTGACTTTCTAATTTTTGGCACACATACATTAACCTTCCCCCGGTCATTTGAACGTCTCACAGATAAATGAATGTCTTTAATAATATTTCAAGTGCATTAATGATTGGATGTTTTTATAATAAAAGCAAATGATGATTTCTTATACACGCATTATCAATTAATTTATTATAACATTATTAATTGGAATTCGAAAGTCATTCTCTAACGAACTTGATCCAAAATGTCTACGTAGTATTAATACATATATATAATTATTTTGTACCTATTTAATTTTTTTTTTTTTTGATGTAAAATTAAAAATTTAAAAATATTGTTATTAAACGTTTTTAACTGCTATTGATTATCAAATATTTTCGTTTACATTCAAATTTTAAACAGTGAGAATAAAATATTCTGTTCAAATGAGAATGTATTGATAGATTTCAAAAGTGGTTCAGTTAGACAAACACAAGCTAATCTAAAATAATATAATGTGTTTTCTGCTTGGCATCATTACATAGATTCATAATGATCCTTTTAGTGTAATACTGCCAGCTTATTTTCATATTGCTTAATGAAGGTGCTTAGATAAATGCTTATTTCCCAAGCAGGTTATATTAGTATAGTTTTATAATATTGGAGTCAAAAAATTCACTCCACATTATTTATAATCAAATTATTCATTAGTTATTTTCACAAAAAAAAATCAAACAATGACTAATATTGGTCTCAAAAATAGCGTAAAAATAATTGATAAAAAACAAACTATGACATTTTTTTAATATCATGTATTTCTACGAGTAGTAATTTAATTTTGTTTTAAATTAACTGTGAGCACCTGTTTGTTAAAACGTTAATTATACGAATAAAGCTAATACCTCGAAAGTATATGCATTAGATTAAGAATACTAGTATTAGAATTAGATTTGAATTTAAATTATATTTTCACCTTTACTCCATAAAATGTAATACATCATACTTGCATAAAAAATCAAACTTTATGGAAAAATGTTAAGTAATACAATGAACATCAATGGGTCACATCGATCTGCTAATAATGCATGGAAATCACGTATTAAACCCAACGTTTTTCATTCAGTGATATCACTGTACGTGATATTTATGTATTCTATTAGCTAACCTATAAATTACTATGTATGATAAGATTTGAAAATTATAAAATAGGAGACAGATTTTTTTGATTAAATAATTTTCGAAGGAATACATTGCTGAAGTAGAAACATCAATATTTATTTAAAACCCAATAACAAATTATAATAAAATATATATATATATATTTTTTTTTTTTACGATGAATAAAATAATTAAATATTATTATTATGTGAAGGTAGTCTTATTTTGTGAAATTATATAAAATTCCCTTATTACATTAAAGACCATTATAATTAGGAAAAATATTATACCGAAATCGTTTTAGAATATGGAACTGAAACAAAACGATTGAAAAATGTCTATAATATTATGTTTAGAAATCAAACATGTTAAATATTTTCTATGGATATTTTCATTCAGTAACTTGTACGACATTCCGTAAAACAGGTCATTTATGCATTAATTATAATCATCATAAACTGAGTGGATGAGTAACATAAAAATATTAGATTTTATCATAATTTATTTTTGAATATTATACATCTCATAAAAAATTGTATTTCCATTACAACTTGTTAAAAAAAACAATTTCAAATGAATGTATAATTTTTCAGAATTTATTAGTTGCTTAACAACTTACAGAGTATAATATTTCGTATAATAATGAATTCTCTGTGTTTTTTTTTTTTTTTATAAATTATGTAGGTGTCAGGAAAAAATGATTCATTAGAAAAATTGCGTTTTTGTTCTAATTAAAAGTGTTATATAATAGATTATTTTTAATGTACTTGTTTTCTTTTAAAAAAATAATTATCCTTAATCGAACTATTTTTACAATAATAAAAATTGTATATCAGGTGGATCATAAATAGTTGAATACAATTAAAGTGCTGTTTATGTAGTATTACATTATCATTGTATTCAAATGTAGTAACATTATATTACATTATAATGTCATTCACCTTGGGTTATAAAATAAAGCAGAAAAGAGTTTAGATGAGCGATAAAAATTAAGTTGGGCAAAAATTGGACTTTACCCAAAAGTATGATTGTTCTAGCTTTTAAATTTAGTACCAAAAACTATTTAATGTCCAACAATGATCGTGATTATTTTTTAGTGGAAATGAATCATTTTTACTCCGTTATAATGGTTATCATGAGTATTATTTAATTCACAGTATCCAGAATTCCGGTATGTTCACGAATAATATGATTCCAAATAAAATCGACTCAATAAACTGTAATGCGTGAAAGCATTAAGAGCTCGACACTATATACGACCTAGATCGACCTCTATGTCTATTATGACAGTCAAAAATAAAAAAAAATAAATATGACCTGCATGCGCGTATATATATATATGCATACAGCGAATTTTTTTTATCGGAATCCAAGTAATATCTCAGGAATTTTAAGACATTTTAATATCCTTTTTTTTTTTTTAAATTTCTTAAGGCATAACATTTCAAATTTTTCTTTTGTTAAAATATCTTAGTAGAAATAAAACGTTTAAATATTCATGTTCTATCAATAATTAATAAATTCTCTATTATTATTTCTGTCTAAATTTTAAAATATTTGTAGCCAACAAACCTTTTGTTTAATATAGCATTTATACGTGCGTAAATGTTAGAAAAATATTAAAAGTTATAAGAAGTTAACATTTTTTTTATAAATTTTATAATTTTAACTTTTACTAACAACTTTTATAGTAAAATTATTTCAAGTGTTTAAATGTATGTAAATTATAGAATATATTTGTTGGGTTTAAAGTATTAATCGTAAATTATTGCCTTCTAAGTACGTCTGGAATCATAATATAAAATGCTGTTGTGTTTGATTATATAAGTATAATACAAGCTAGGAATATGTTTATTGAACTGTTTTTCTTCTTTAAAAATAACGAAATTAAATACTTCGTTCAAGAATTATTTAAATTTAGATTTAAGAACCAATTTTTATATAAAAAAAAATTTATATAAAAATATTAAATTGTGTGATGTTACTTTTAAACCACGTGTTATTGTGGATGAAAAACTATAATCGTTGGTTAATTCTATTTGGTTAATTTTTTTGAACCATAATATTTATTAAACTTATTTTTAAGACCGTAATCGTTTTTTATCTAATTATATTATCCAACCTAAACGTTATTATTTATAGAATCTTAGTGAAACGAGAGTTAATTGATTTCACCATGATATATGTTTTTTTCTTTATTTCTGAGTAGGTACATAATTTAGGCAAAAAAAAATTCTGAATTTAAAATCTGATCTTGTTGGTTTTTTAAACAGCATCATTTTATGTATTTCCCAACAGTTACCTTAATTGCGGAAAAAGAATGAAAAGTTATAAAAGTACAAACAAATTTACGTAATACCGGCTTTCGACAAAATCGAAATTTTTATTTCATCATAACTCAAAAATAATAATCGTAAACTTGAAATGTTTACTGAATGCTTATATTGCCATTTATTGTAGTATTAATATATTTTCAAAAGATTTTTTTGAGACTTTTGTTGAAAATGAAAATGTTCATATTTTCTTAGCTTTTTTTTCGAAATGTTAATATCTATTAAATAATTATAGTCGTACAAAAATATTTGAAAATTTATGTCCACATACGTTTGTTATACTAATTAATGAAAATTTAGTCTAATTGAAAAAAAAAATGTTTACGATTTTTCCAATATTAAATGTTGAAAAAACACATAAATAAATATGCTTTATTTTTGTAGTAAAAAATGTATGAAAAATTTAATTTTTAAATCTTATCATAATCAAATATTTCAAGGAATTTTCATTAAACTATACTAGTTATTTAATTACAGATATTTCATAGTTTCAAAATATATTATTGAAGCTTGTGCTGTTTATAAATACTTGACATATTTTTAATTTTCTCAAATTTAAGATTCCTTTTCTTACGAAAGTTTGAACATCAATATCAACCTACTTTATTCGGAATTTAGTTCTTCCACTATATCAATAATTTTTACAAATATAAACTGATCCACCAGATATTTTTTACTCGAAATCGTTTTGCCGAGAGCAATAGTTCATTGGTTAAAGTTTAAATATCAATATTGCAATTATCCATTTACCCATTTTTGTATCTCACCCAGGAGTTTTGCCCTTTTTTTTTATACTCGGTTGTATAATATTTAATTGAATTTATTTTCTCTTCAAAAATCTACAGTAAACTTCTTTTTTTTTTTTAAATTTATCCTGCATTCTTTCTTTTTCGAACGACTCATAAGAAGTGGTACACCAAGCCTCCTCTAAAATCTATTATCTTTTGCCTTAATATTAATTTATATTCATCTGTTTTGTTCCTATGCATTTCTTATGGAAATTATATATAAATTAGATTTTTTTTGCGGATGAAATATATTCTGGCCTCTCGCAAATCAAAATCCTGAACGCATGTACCAGCTAATTAGTCCTTAATGCTTGTGCTGTGTTCTTTGCAGTACTCATTGCTTCGACCAGTCTTCACGAAAATTTTCAGTATATATACGATTACTCTGTGTACGTGTATGTGATAACCGTTAACAAAATTATGGTTAATAATATATTGTATTTAAGTCCTTAGATCATGCACACTGGTTAATACGACAGTGTATACCACGCGTAGTCGGTGCTTGAAGCATAGCAATTTCGAGCCGAGAATTTTTATTACGCATGATTAGCGGAAAGGCGGGGAGGGCGGTACGGGAAGCGACTGTCATGGAAATGTTATGCAACAAATGCGCATGTACAGTGATGACTTTGAGTCCTATTACTATGATTTACGTTTATATTCCATAGGTCCATAGATCATAACATGCATCGATGACTTCAACATATTTATGAAGTTATACAAAAATAAAAAAAGACTTGCCAACCTGTTTTTATAACGGTTTGGATTTTTTTTTACGTGGGCTTTAAAATGTTCTTTCAACTTTTGTTTATTATAAATATGTATATTTTGAATAATTTAGAAAAACGATGTAGGTATTATTACATTTGCTCTCAGAGATTTAATGAAATCAAGTATAGTTATAGCTAGATATTCGGTATGGAATTAGGTGTTATTCAACCGTAATGTTCTTCCTGTCGGATGTCTTCTCGTGCGAATCGATTTCGAGCAGCGTTGATCGTCGGTTATTCGTACCGATTTACCGAGTTCATCAGCAATATCGGCAAAAAAACAAACCGAACAGGACTGCGGGTATCGGATCGAATGATTCTTCTCGTTCCGTCTTTCGAAGAGCATTGTTTTCGCGCACCGAAAACGCATCGAAAACATTTTGATACGGACCGTATTGAACACCCCGCTTGGGTTATATCGTTTTCGGATGTGTACATTGCTCAACACTCGACCAAAATATGATATAGCCCGGTCACCGATACGACGTCACGGCGGAAGTGCTAGGCGCGAGCGGACGGGTCGTCTTCCGATCGATGATCCTGCGGCGCGCGTATAAAACGAAAATCGTTCTCCTAATGTTGCTCCGCGCGGCTACCGTATGCGGAGGAGTCCGGGCCGGCGGCCAACGGGCGCCTCCGCCGAAGACGTATTGTGTTCCGCCGCAAATCATTACTTATCGATAACGCTGCCCGTCACTGCCGCCGCAGCTGTTCCGCCGTGTATGCCCTTAAAACACTCATCGTTCGGTAGTAGCTACTATTAATATCGTAGGCGCCGCCCCTGATGCACGTGGCGGGATAAGGCTAATTATTTCAGTGGCAATCATATATATATTTATTTACTCGTATTGACCTAATTTGTTGTTTGGTATCCAGAGAGAGAGAGAGAGAGAGAGAGAAAGAGAGAGAGAGAGAGAGAGAGAGAGAGAGAGAGAGAGAGAGAGAGAG
>NW_020271721.1:771428-787410 GCF_003268045.1 Sipha flava | reverse complement strand
GAGAGAGAGAGAGAGAGAGAGAGAGAGAGAGAGAGAGAGAGAGAGAGTGAGAGAGATATAGGAGCTGACGAGGGATTGAGAGAGTGGAAGGGGTAAAAGAGATTCCTTCAAAAAATTTCCCATTTATGCCATCGTCGGAAATTCCATCAATCATTTATAAACTGTAACACTGCATCATTACGCGAGCGGGAAGAAAAAAAAAACTAAAAACGAAAAGTATACATTGAGCAGGGACTTTTTTTCTTTTAGAATTTTTTTCAACTCTAGATGCATTATTTTAGAATACCCTCCGTGCAGAGAGATAGTGTAACTTCTTAGCTTTTATTCCGAAACTTCTGCGGGTCTTATTGATTACACTCAAAATAATTCGCTGTCCAGCAAATACAAAAAAAAACAGTTACAGTTACCGTAGAAAAAACTTTAATCACAAAATGAAAATATGTACCTTCAATGATTCGAAATTCCGAGAACAGAAGGAAATAATTTCAGTCGTCGTCAGTGAGTCGAATCCGCCGAAGATGCTAATAATAGCTAAGAGAGTTTTCCCACTGGCTGATCTCGGAAATGTTAACATATCAACATTGCACTGTGGAAAACTGTCGCATAAATAAAATAACGATTTCCGCAGTTTCTGATTGAAAACTAACGAAGTTTAATAACCCGGCTGACTCAAAACGCCTACATGTACATTTAACCGGATAGCCGGTAAGTGACTCAATCGAAACTTATTATTTTCAAGGTTGCAGCTTTGCCATCGGATGTAGTCGAATTATTCGAATCGCATTCAACCTGCAGCAATTATCATATCCTCTTCATCACGCAGTAACGAATACACATTCTCTGTAAAAGGTTAAATATTCGTGTGTTGACTGTTTAATGTATTTAGGGACATCGTTGTGTATAACATTACATCAAAACTCGCGTAAACTAATCTGAATATTAGTTGTTAGTTATTGTTTTACCGACATTAATAACAGCCAGTCATGCAGATCAACGCATGCCGCGCACGTGAACGGGTGCACATAACTTGATTGACAGTACTTTCTCAAATGACACTTCCACAATGTTATAGAGGTGAAACAGTTCCTTCGATGGTTGACGGTCTGCATTTGATTGTTTTTCATTTCTCCCTTTCCGTAAATACAACTTGTAGTATACTACTGTACACATACGTATATATACATATATATATATATATATATATAGTACACCCCACGCGTCATTCGTACGATGGGTAGGTACAAAGTTAAAGTGGTAATACCTTAACAACCTCACTGCACCAATCCGGAACCACGCATGGTACGGGGGTGTATTAAGCGCTTCTCCAAAGTCGGCGCTGATGGCATATGTACGTTTTATTTAACTCTATAATTTAATATTGGCTCTGTGCCTGACTAATGAAATTTATCTTTGCCATTATCATTATCCTTTTGCTTCCGGCGAAGTATAGTTTCATTTCCCTCCGGCGACGACCTCGCACCCGTTGCAGCTACCGCTATGGTACGTAGACGCGTTGTTGCTTATTACATTTAGTCGTGTCAAAGGTTCGAAAAATAAAAAATAAAGGAAAACACTTCTCTTTGCGTCTTTCTCTTTGGTGATTTTTGTGTCGGTTTTTTCGTTTCGTTGGTCGGAAAAAAGTATAAATAATATCTTGTACGTGTGATTAATCGAAATTCTGCGTGACACGCACGTTCGTCCTGTTATAAGAAAAGAAGGCAAAAAGCAACGCGCCGTAACCGAAAAGTTTGTACAGCGATGAAAAGAAACTGAAATAAAACAATGATAAATAGTGATTTTTTGTTGCTTTTCTGATATTTGTTGGTCTCTTGTTTTATACCGTCAAAAAAATATATTAGGCATTAAGATTATTTTCATGATTTTATAATATATTCATAAGGAGCTATATTATTTAGTTATATATCACGTTTAACTAACAGTTATAATGATTAATACAATTTTTTCATACGGGTACACTCTTTATAGCAATGTTATAAATTATTATACTGAATTATGAAAACAAAATATAATCGTAATTAGAAGAGTGAAAAAGTATCCAATAGGTAGTATACGTAAACATTTTTGTAGCATTTATTACTATTTTAAATACTTGACTGGTAAAATGTTATTATTATAATTAAAAACATTTAGAATTTTATAGTTTAGTTTGATTTTATTTTGTAAAATTTAATTCAATACAATTAAATTACTTATATGAACTTTAAAAAATAGGTTCTCTGAAAATATATTTATAAATAAACATATTCAATTTTATCATTTACTTAGTATTATACATTATGATATTTTAATGTTCAATGTATGTATTTAAATTATTGTTGTTAGAATGATAGAGTAAATATACTAAACCGTAGATATGAGAAACGTTATTTATATTGATAAATAATATAATACACTATATTTATGTATAGACATTAAAAAAAAAAATTATTGAACATTGAAGATTTAATGGTTTTTTTTTTCTTAAAAAGGAAAAAGTATAAATTATTTATTGCGTAATATAATTCATTTTTATATTTATTACATTTAAAGTATCTATAAGATACTATAAATACATAAATATATAAAATTAATTAATTATATCGATTATTTTTATTATTTACGAACTCCGAATTTAAAATATTATTATTAAAATTATTTTTTAAAGTTTTATTCATTGACTGAGTATTTACAATCTATATATTTTTTTCTTTGTACAATACAAGTATGTAAATATTTTGAATTATAGTAAAAATAATTTAAAGTGGCTCGAGGACTAGTCTTGGAGAGTTGTCTAATAAATTTTTCTATCCGAACTGGGTGATCATTAGATTTTGGTGTGATTGGTTTTAGAATAGAATTTTTTGTTAAAACGACAAGGCAGTTTCGATCACAGTTGAAATAATAAGTCCATGGGGGATCACTATGTTAGTTACAAACCAAAGTACTTCAATAATTATTCTAATGCAAATGGATTAATAGGCTTGGATTGTTTTGATCGTCGAAGTTTTAGCTCATCCCAATATGATGATACTATAAGAACAGATAAGCTTTAATAGCATATTGTAGAGAAGTAGTTTGATGGGAACTGATTTTTTTTCTTTTATTGTAGAAGTGGTCTTAGTATATGAAGATGAGAATCGAGTTGTTTTTTTTTGTCTCTGAAATAAGCAGACCAGGTAAGATGTCGATCAAATATCAAGCCTAGGTATTTGATCTGATGTATGTGAGGAATGACAGAGTGATTAAGTGATATTGGTCAACAATACCAAAAATGTAGAAATAAAGCAATGTGAGAAGATATTGTTTTGTTTACTTTTATTTAAAATTTGGAGAACTATTCTTGAAGAAGATTTAAATGGTTCTGAAATTTTGATTACTAATGTTTGGGTTGGAATTTTTTGCCAGTAGAGCAGTATTGTCAGCAAATGTTTCAATCATGTTATATGTACCCACATGTAGTCAGATGTCAAGAAAATATATAGGAAAGGTGTATTGTTGTTGCATTGAGGGACGCTTGGATTGGGCATTTGTTGGACAATTTTAAATTTTGTCTAACTATACAGGATCGATCGTTAAAATAGGATTTGCTAATTAGAAAATAAAGGGCAGAAAATATGTGTTTGATCTTGAATAGGAGACCTTCAAGTCAAACGGTGTCAAAAGCTTTGGCGACAACAAGGAACATTCCTACGCAGTATATCCTGGTTTCGAGTGATTAAGTAATGGCGTATTTGAGGTGGTTAAGTGGATGAATTATAGCATGTTTAGTGCGGATGTTTAACTCAAAATCAGGAATTTTATCGGTAACAAAGGTAGTAAGACGACTAAGTAGTAATTTTTTGAATATTTTTCATAGGACTAGTGATAAGATTATGTGTGTATATGACGATGGGTCTTATTGATGTTTGTTAGTTTTGAGAATATAAATTATGATAGATGTTTTCCAAGTGGTAAAGAAATAAGAGTACCTGAAGGAAACATTGTCACATATTTTAAGAGGTTCCTTATTTCATAATTTATCAACACATATTATTAAATGTTATTAGTAGGGCCCGAATTTAAATGCGCTAAAAACTATACAAATATACTCTAAAAAATAGACAAAAATGTCTTTAAAAAATACATTTTACCACAAAAATGAACTCAAAAATGAAAAATTCATCTTAAAAATGACATTTTTTTTTTTTTGAGCATTATTTAACACACTATTTAATACATTAATATTACATTCACACGTAATGCGAGCAACATCTGCGAGGTAATACGAACTATAGCTGATTATTTGTTATTTAACCGAATACTGGTGATGTTCCATAGTCCAGCGTTTCCCAAAGTGTGTTCCGCGGAACCTTAGAATTCCGTGGGACAATTTTAAAGGTTCCGCCAAATGTATGTGATTATTCAGATACTTATTTTATACTATATTTGGAAAAAATATTATTTCAAATTATTTAAAAAAAATGTGTTTTTAACACAGTTTAATAAAGAGTAATCATTAACAATATTAACAGTATCATTAAAAACATTTTTTAGAGTATTAGTTTTCCTATTTTTTTTTGTTTTTAAAAAAAATTAGAGTTGAGTTGGAATTAAAGACATTAAGGTACCACGAAACACAAACTGTTTTTAAGGATTCCGTGATTGTAAAAATTTGGAAACCGCTGCCATAGTCAATAATAAATTAAGGTAAGATAAAACTAAATCGAATAATAAAGATTGATAATGTGTTTGGAAAAACCCGATAAACCTATTTAAATATCAAGAAAATAATTTTTCTTTTGATTTTATTTTGAATGGGCTAAATTTATTTAGTACATCGAACATGTATGCATTAAAAACTAAAAAAATGACCCAATAATACTAAAAATGCTCTAAAAATGAAAAACGTCGAAATATGCAAAATAAAATTTGTAGTTTTGAAACCTTCGTTACATGAAACGAATTATGTTCTTAGAGAGCATTGTGTATGATCAACCAAAAAAATATTCACTTTGCATTGAAATCTGGGCCCAAGTTATTAAATATGAATAATAGGTAATGATTTATGTTATTTGTGACTTTTTGCTATTTTTTCAATTGGTTTTGTTAACTAACTATTAAATTAAAATATAAATATGAGCTTACTATCATATGTCTACTTAATAATTTCAAGCACAATATTTGTTTTTCGTAAACGTTTTGTTTATATATTTATATTTATTCAAACTTATTCACACCAAAGTGATTCTTTATACATAAATAACTTTAACAGAATCAAAAATATTTTTATTTGTTCATTGCTTTTCTAGTATAAGGTAGAATTTTGGTATCTAATTATGTTATGATTTAAAATATTTAGCTTCTTAATACTTAGAACGGAATAATAAAAGTTGAGTTGATAATATATCGATTAGTCATTAAAGATTATTTGTTGTGAGTGAAATGTTCATTACATACGGAGTTATATTTTAAAATCTGATTGACAACTATTGTTTTAAACTTCACATTATGATATTTTCTATGTACATTATATGACTAGAATTATTTGACGTGTTACAAAAACAGCGAAAATTATTTATTTATTTCGTATTGTGACCATAGTACAATTTAAATATTTAATTTTTTAAAATTTAAATATTGTCAACATCTTTGAACCTTATGAAAATATTCTTATTTTCTTATAATTTATGTAACGATATTACTATACTTGGGTCGACGATTATAATAATTTAATCTTACGTTATACCGAGCTAAAATTACAGTCACATTTTATTTTACATATATTTTTTGTACAGTTTAATTGCAAAACATTTAACATAAATGTAAGGAATATGAAGTTTTATGGATTTTATGGACCACGAAATATCGAGGTATAATTTCTCATACAAATATCCAAACTTTGTCAACTTTCTCTTGTTAAAACTTTTGTCTCTTTTATGATTAATAATATCAAGAAAAGTTAAACATGAAAAAATATAAAATTTTTTTCACCTTTTATGTAGAAATGATAAAAACTAAATATTTATAATGAACTTCAAAATTGTATAGTTAAATTAAAGAGGGAAATGTGAAATAAAACCAGACGATAATATATTTTGTAACCATTTAATTTCGCTGGAAATGAATCTTTGATATTGTTATTATAAAACCGCTATTGTTTTGAGAAAAATTATTATTAATAATGGGGTATTTGAAAAAAAACTGCTTGGTCGACGGATATAGACGAATATTTTTAATTATACATACATACATTATACTAGAACATTGAAGGTTTTATATGTTTGGATTATAAAAATAGGATCGATGTCGTGTTCTTGTAAAATATATTACATTCAATTGTCAACAGTATTAACTTTAACATTAAAAGTACAAAAGTTGATGGGTGTACCCGTTTCCATGAGAAAAAAGTACCTTTTCGTACAGGTGGTCCCCTCCACATAATTGGTCCACATAAACGGTTTATGTCAGCGACTCAACTCATATGTCATTTTACAAAAATGTAGTGGAACATGCGCAACGATAACTGGTCTGACTTTTGGTCGACTTCTTCTTTTTCACATGGAAACCAGTTTAGTGTAATAGTTTCTACTTGTGTATTAAAGATACGATTATGAAAGCGATTGGTTAATTATTATTACCGTAGACTCACAATAAAATCGAACAATACGGTTCCCTTGTATATTGATTATGCATGCGTCTATATACGAATCATAATTGGCTGTCAGATAAAATAATTGTTATTGTAAATCGTCAATATTATGTGCACGAAAAAATTCAACTTGGAAATAGATCATACGAAGGAGAACTAACATTAGTTTTTTGCAAATTCGGATCATTATGTGTAAGACATCACTGCTGTATGTGTACCTAGTATACATTATATTATATCAGTAATATATGTATATTTCATTTTATATACTTTTTTCCACCGAGAGTAAAGTTTTAATAACCGTATATAGTTTTTAAATGTTTGAACCACAATAATATATACATTCAACTACACTGAATATTACGAGTATATTTACCAAATTATGAAAGGATACTGTTTGAGAAATTAAATATAATAATCATATTACATAGATAATCGATTGACCGCAGAAGGATTGCAACCGGTTGCAAACGTTTAACTCACGTCGTTTGATTAAAAAGTAACATGAATTTCGATTTAAACATTTTTTTATTCTATACACTTATTGCCTAAATATCTAATGGATGTCATGAATCTAATTGTTGAAACAACTAACGATGTTTCAGTGATTCGATAAACTAACTCGATTTTTACGGTAAAACTGCAACGCCGTGCTAATCAACTACACATTGTATACATTTATAGAGACTTCATGCACGTTAAGTATTGGTAGGTAAAACATTCAAGGTTTATGATTTCGTGCTCTATGTTGTTTTGTTCTTAAATTTGTCGGTAGCATATGGCTTACAACAGCAGTAATAGCAGCAACTGTGTCATCGCTTTCGACGTTCTGTTTTGCCGTAGAGCTTTACTATTATTCGATATCTACTACCACTTCGACATCGTTCGCCATCTATGGTACGGATAAATTATAATCATAACCATGTTAGCGGTTAGTGAAAATTGCAGTGTGTATCATCCGTGGCTCGCGTGCTTTAAATGGAAACGGCGGTTTTGCGTTTGCAACAGCGTTGTGATGCGTCGTGAGAGATCCTTCGAGGGACCCAAATATCGTGGCCGTAGAAAAAATTAGACTATTTTATCAAAGCAGGCCGAAAAATTAATATATATATATATATATATATATGAATAAAGTATTCGTATAAATGCAGTAGGAATCCTTGCATTACATCTTTATATTTATTAAAACAGAAAATTCTTAGCGTTTTAGCTGCGGAAATTAAGTTTTTATTCTAAATTTTTAATTATACTGATCACCATACCAGTACGATATCCAGTTAGTGTTAGGTGAAGCTATGATAGCCTAATTGGCCCGTTTTGTAGTTTCATCTATGGCTTGATTCGAACTCGGTTGTGGGATAAGATGCAACGAATCGAGTGCGGGTACCTCGTGTACGTAGAGCCGTAGGGTGGAGATTGACAACATACAGCTGGTGCTGACGATAAATTTGACACACGTGCTGGTATATTGTTTGTTACCCCATGTCAAACACACTGTACCGTTCATTTGGACGAAATATTGCACACGTTGGAAAAGTGAATCCGATGATTTGACATTAAAGCGTATTCACTGGTCCGGTTTTAGCGTTATTAATGTTTGAAAACCATGTCGTTACTTCTGTCATTTCAGAAACCGTAAACGTATATATTTTATTTTTTCAACAAAAAGATCCGGTTAACGGGGTAAATCGAAAAAATCACTCACATGTGTAGATAAAAAGAAGATATGACACTGAGTGTTTAAATGAGTTGGACCGGAGAGGACACTAACCAGTGTCTATTGACTGTGGACAGAGGTAAAGCAAGAATCAATCTCAGTGAATAAAGATTCCGATGTGAATTCCTCTGTCGGCAGTCAAATGAGTCGGATAAGTTTAATGTTGTCTTTAACTGTGTTTCATCTAAAAATTGATACCTATGTAACGATTGCTGATACAGAATTATCTAGATGGTTATGAATCCAATAAATCGGTGCCAGTGATTATATTTTTATCCATCAGTAGTAGTAGTTACGAACGAGTTCGTACTTGAATTGAAAAAAACAAGATGGAGAAACTCTATAAGTTTAAAAATAAATTATCGTCCCTATACAATTATTTGACTAAAATAATTTGATTGAAAACGTTGATGGCAAAAACCTTGTATTAAATAAAAAAAAATAATAAATTAATAATTAAAATTATAATGCCTATGTAACAAAAAAAAAAAAAAATTAAAAAAATAAACATGTATGTCGATACATATAAAATCTATAAAATGATACCTAAATAAGACCTATGTATATGATAACAATAAAAGAGTAATGAGTTTTTTTTTTTAATTAAAAATAGTATAGAAAATTTATTTTCTCGCATACTCTTTTCTATTCTCTCCAAATTTGGATATTTCTATTAAGTTGTTTGTGTACCGAATTAATCTAGCAGATTGCAGTGATAATACGCGTCATATTAATATATGCATTTTTTGTGTAGGTATAACATTGAGAAATTAAAGGCCTTTTAATTAACTGTAATTAAGAATTTCGCCGTTTCAACTGTAACACGCAATTGTTTTAAAACTCATCTTTGACAATTACATACAAACTAGTTTATTATTATCCAATATCACCGTGTTATTCCATTCATTCGCCTACAGTTAATATAATTATAGTATTCAAATATTTTAGCGACCGATGGAACATTTTACATATTCAGGTCTAAAATGAACTTATACGTGTTACGCATTGGAATCATTGTGTTCAAGAAATCGAAAGGGGGAAATATAATCATATCGGGGGTTCGGTGTTCTCGTCGGCGGGGTTATGGCTGGATAGAGAACCGGCGGTGCAGTCAGCAAAGTGGTGTACGTAATGTATGAACATTTCTGATGAACGTGTGAAAATGACGACACGTCTGTTGTTGGAAAAACGTTTCGAAAACAAACTTTTTAACGCTGCACTGATCGCGGCCATCCATGCTACATCAGTGTTTATTAACTTCAGTACGTTACACGCATTTATATATCATTCAAATGAATACAACAAGTGGAATCGTAAATCAACCGATAGAATTTAAACCATTATTAGGGTGAATCCATTGATCCGCGACTATACAACTGATACAACTGCTGCACTCATCTTCAAAATGAATAAAAATATTATTATTATGATTTATATTATTATAACATTTCTCGAGAAAATTAAAGAGAATTTTCACGCTCACCAACGATATACGTCGAATATAACGATATATAATATAATATATAGTATAATCGTACAAGGCGAAATGGAAATGTGAATTATTTTATTAAATTTATTGGCCGGTGGTGAAAAGAAGGACTAATAAAAATATGTCTTTACCACTTCATCATCGAAAAGTATTGTTCACGCCATATTTATTATTCTATTGTTTTTGTTATTGTTTGTACTTATTACTTCCCATTATGCAAGGACGTATTTAACATATCTTCTGTCTGACGGGCTGAGGGATGACTGAATTGTTTTATTTTAAATCTGCAGCATAAATAGTTTTGGTTGGAAGTATTTTGTCGGAATTATAGTGAAAATTGTTTGGTATGTAAATTTTAACTAAAAATCTCCAAGTCTAATGTACGACGTGCATTTCGTAAAAACGCATTCACGTACAACATTTTCAAGTATCGATTATACGGTGAGTATTTTATCAAGTATTATTTTTCGTTATTTCCAGGGATTTAAAATTATTCTTGAAAAAATGTAAGTACCAAAATAACGGTTTATCTGACTAATAAGTATTTATATTTTCCTATGTTCTTAATAGTAATACCCATCGTGAAAACGAAGAACGTATTATGTTTACATTGTGAAATCGGACCACACTTTCATATCGAATTATTTTATGTGATGATTTCCATTTTTTTTTCAAACTGTCATTATGTATTGTTTCACATCACGTATTATTATAGCATTTTATTATTTCGCGCAATTATCGTATCGATTCGCTTACGTGGTTATGACTATGAAAATGATCGTCAAACATAATCGTACACGACAATCAGTGACAGATTTGTATTTGAAAACGCGGATCTATACTTACTAAAAGTATAACCACCGCAAGGATTTTTTATTAAATTTAAACAAGACACACTTAAATAAGTTTTTCCATCATTTCGAATTATTACGATGATTAATCTATACAGCCTAATGTAGACAATAATCCATTAATGTATAGTAAATCCGTTGAAATATTCACTAACGTAGAATACTTTTATTGCAGTTATTACTTGTCATATCGTAAAATCGTCGAAGGAATATCTATCTTCATTCGCAAAACAATTGTCTACAATTATAATACAAATATAAACAAAAATCGTTTACGGATAAATGTATCTGTGTAAAATATACCCAGTTTACATTATCATTATTTATACAAGTCGTATAAAACCGTTTTCTCAATGGCACTGATCGATGGAATATTGTTTAATGTATAAGTTCTTTTAAATCACGTTATAAGGTGTACTTTAAAGAATCGCAGATATATTTTTTCGTTTCTATATCACATTGGTTGAATATTTCAGCATCAAATATACTTATAAAAGTATCGTGTATCATATTTTCTTATGAACAATGAAATGGTGAATCTAAAAGTTAAATGTTAACTGAAAAGCTCGCATGAAAACGAATAGAATTTTTCCAGTACAAGAGGACAGTATTGTATATTTTATTCAAGTGTGATTTTGTTAAAGTTCTTAAAAATATATCATTGTTTCATTCATTTTTTATTGGAACAACATTGGTTTTTAAATAATAAAATAAATAAAAAATAACCAATATTAAAATGCAAATTCAAAAACCAACTGTGGCTCATGCGTTTTTATAGAGTATTACACGAGCGATGTATTCATAATGAAACTATGATGTGAATAATTTGTGGCAAATAAAAGTTGTCATGTGGTTGTCTGTTTTTTTTTATTTGGTACTACCACAAATTATATAGTTTATATTGAATTGGATAAGCCAGAAAAATAGTAGTCATCGTAATTTAGAGTGTTGCACAAAATAGAATCCTGGAGCTCGAGGGTGCTTTAAGAATTTTCGGGTTTCTAAAGTTTCTAAAGGCTTCTCGTTTAAATACGCCGTTGACAAAACCGTAGGTATTTTATACAGTAGGTTCAAGAACACTGAAAACTGGGAAATCATTTTTGTCGAGAATGATTTAATATAATTTTGACTCTTATATATTATAAAAACTAAACCGTTCGATAGTTGTATCGCTTATATCCTATGCAAAAGATATTGTATTGTTATTTACTAGCTGTCCGAGGAATATTTTTTCATTGTACATGAAGAAGTTGTTATAGTGATTTTTAGTGATTTACCCGGTTGTGTACAGCGCCAGCGAATGAACGTAAAAATATTACAATAGGTATCTATTATCTGCGAGAGCTCTACGTTCAAAAAACCAGTTATTATGTCGTTTTTATTATTGTATTTATTTTTTTAATTTATTACATTCTATACTATTTTATATGTAAAAAAATTAACATTTCATTTAACAATAAGTATTATTTTCACATAGTAAATACAATATAAGTATAATAGAAATGCACGTAAAATAATAAAAACAATATTTAATGTTACACAAGCATTTTTTTCTGTAATATGATAATCACTATATCTGCCTTGAACGTACCTTGAGTTTTGTCTCTTTTGTCCAACAACCAGAGAAAAAACGTTAAATTCCAAATTTTTTCGCACAAGATTTTTTAATCGTTGGTACTATCGACGGTTTTGTATAAGGCGTAGTAATTAATACATTTTATTCGTTACAATTAAAAAAAAAAATAAAATCCTGTAATTCGATTATGTTGATAATGACACTGACAAAACATAATTGAACGTCATAACCAGTTTTGGGTATAGATAATACAAAATTTATCTAGATAGAGATGAAATATAATAGGTCCAAATTCATCTAGATAAAGATAATAGATAAAAAATTAAAATATCTAGACAAAGATAAAAGATAATTTCATTTTTATCTAGATAAAAAAAAAATATTTTCAAAAAATGTTATTTTTTAGTCAATATTTCATATTCTAATATCTATGAAGACTCAATTATAATCATTATTATCAATATGTACCTAGGTATTTAATGTTTATTGTAATTATGTAGTGTACCATTAAGCAGTATTTATGTATAATGTACGATATTTATTGATAGTTAATCATTAAAATGTTACACAAACAAAAAAAAAAAAAAAAATGAAAATTGCTCTATACATATCAGGATGAATACAGAATACATAAAAAATTATTTTAAGTTAACAATATTGTTTTCCATATAATATTAATTTGATGATTTGCATTATTCTATAAGTAGTTACTACTTTACGGGTTCCAAAATTGAAGTAAATACTATTCAGCGTATGAGTTACATGTGTATAGTAAAATCAAATACCTACTATATTTGAAACTTCCATGGAAAATAAGAAATTAAGTTTAAAAATACCAAAAATATTTTCCAAACATGAAAATACAAACATAATGTCATACCAAGAAATAATAATTACTGATTAATAATACACGAGTTATTATTCTGAATACAAAATCTATATGTATAAAATAAAGTGAGGTTAGTTACGGAATTTATAATTCAAAAACGGCTGGACCGATTTTGACGATCTCTGATTTGTTGGATTTGTCTCCGTACAAGAATAAAAATAACTCTAATCTTGGCAAGAATACAGACAATTATCTAGATAAGTAAACATTTTATCCTAGATAAATAATTAGATAACTTGGCGTTATTTATCTAGATATGATAAAAGATAATAAAAAATCTATTTAGATAATTTATCTTGATAAGTCCCAACACTGGTCATAACATTGTCTCTACAATCCATTATTCATCACCGGCTTTACACGTCTCACGCAAGAAATGGAATTTTTCGATTGTCTATTTCTCAGCATTACAGTGGAATGACAAATGTTTCTCGAACACATGTCAATAAATACGTGTACAGATCGCACGCATAAATAATAGCGAAAAAATTACATCGAAAATCGTTCTCGTTCGCCAAATCAAATAGTTCGTGTGGTTCGCATTCGTGACTATGAAATTAGCTAATGACACCAAAGATGATTTATTTAATTTTAACTCTATCGAGTCTTTTTGCAATTATATTGTTAGATATTATCCGTGGTTCATTTATTATTTTTGTTATACCTAACGATTATTATATTATTTTATATGTGTATTTTGAACTAGTATTGGACATCAGCTTATTTGAATTACTAATAAATAAATAAAGTTCGACGTCGAAAAAAAACACGAAGTCGTGACAATGTTCGAATAATTGGTGGCATCCTTCCGTTTCGCGCGAACGGAAACCCGGTGACAAATCATAACGGAACAGTATGAATTTTTAGTGTGTGCAATTCCGATTGTAGGGACCCCTATCAAAACCGTCCCGCTTGTATGAATTGTAAATCGAATCCCATCCGTGCACCGGACCGCTCTGTACTCTAGACGGATCATGAAGCAAAATGATCACGAGTTGGATCTAGGGGAGACGGTCAAAAGAGGATAACCGCGAGAGGGTGAAATTCAATCTTTGAACGTAATCCGTACGTCATCCCTCCCCGTCACAATGCACGATGACGTTTTGTTTAAATATTGATATTATTATTATTACGATTACGTTACCCCGGTATCATCGATTGTCATCCGACTGCTTACATACGGAGCGATTGTGGTAAACGCTATGAATATGTAATATTATTGCCATGCTCGCAGAGCGACATCGCTTTGTCGTGGTTATGGTCACTTACATTATTCAATTACTGTGTCCAAAAGTCTGATTTTTCTTGGACTCGGTCGCATGTCGCTCAATCGTCGTGACTCTCACCAACACGATATTATGAGTTGTTTTTCATCGAACGTCATTGCAATGACCGCGGGTATAAAATATTCTATAGTATATGTAAATGTGAAAAGTAATATATTTCATGTAATACGATATTTTTCCATTACAACGTCTTGTCACTCTTGTTGAAGATATTCTAGGTATCTACCTACACGTACCGGTCGAAATTTCACGTCTTGGATTGGTCCCAGGAAGTGAGAAATCCCTCCTTAGAACTCCAATCCAATTCGCTTCTACGTGCTTCTACGTGATTTAATATTTTATTTATTTCATTAAATGAAAAAAAAAAAATAGTTTGAATAAAATAACATAATTCGTCTACCAGGGAAGACCGTGTCGGATATGAATAATGATATATTTGAAAATAGTCTAATGCATAGTTTAATAGAAATTATTTATTAATTTACGTATACATAATACGTACATAATATCAACTGTTTTTTTCATCTTGGTAAAACAACAGTCAAATAATAAAATTAACGGAGGAAAATACGATAAAATTACATTAAATGGTCAAAACATAAAGATGGAATGGTTTTTATAATAAATCATCCAGTATACGTTATATTTTTAAAACGCTTATTTCCTGCAACGGGAGCCATGTTGACAAAATTAAAATTAGCATAAAAGAAGAAAAAATATGGTAACGATACGAATGGAATAATATAAAAAAATAAAAGATAATTAATTAATGGCAAAGAAAAAAAACCGGCCCCAGATACAGCATATTTTGAAAAAGACACTGCGGAGACACGCAGAGCTGGATGGGTTACCGAGGTGGATATTCTTAAATTTGAAAGCGATGATAAATCATCCGTTTCATAAAAATATTCTAAGCGAGTTCGGTTTCCAATATACAACTATGTGATAATTAAGCAAATTTTCATTCTTTGACTTTAAATAATTTTTAGTTACACTAACAGTGGAATAAGACTTAAATTAGAATTTTAATTACCAAAACTTCAGAGTCTTTTAAATATAATTTTACTGTGGAGAAACAAAATATTTAGGTAGTTAAATGAAAGATTGTTATAATAATTTATAAAATATATGTAATGATTATTCACCATTTCGTGGTAGTTTAATCTTAAACAGGCATTTTTGAATGTTTGAAATATTTAAATCTAATACAGACATTTTTCTAATTTTTATTTTTGTTCAATGGCTTATAAAAATAATTATAGTTTTTCCGAATTGTCACAAATAACTGAAACTTTGTGCAATACAATTTTTCACCGCGTTTTTCGTATAGTTTTTCTAAACTATGTGAATATTATTTATTTCAAGAAATTGTATTCACTTATAAGATGATATTTTCCGTCAATTGATAAGGATGACGAAAAAAAAACTCTCATCGTTTACTCCTTCGAACGAAAATAAAAATCATGTATACTTACATAACTAACAAAAAAGAAGAAATAAACATACACACACACACACACACACACACACACACACACACACACAC
>NW_020271721.1:570056-771418 GCF_003268045.1 Sipha flava | reverse complement strand
ACACACACACACACACACACACACACACACACACACACACACTCGTACATAAATACACCCACTTCATTTTTAAACCAATACAATTTATTTTGTTCGAATCAAAAATATAAATAAAACCAAATCTGTCAAGAAATAAAATGATAAAAATGAAACCAAATGTAAACAGCTGAATAATAATAATATTCATATACATATGTTATATGTTATTTATATGTATATATGTGATGAAAAAGCAAGAAAACTACGCGCACATTTGTTGTTACAAATAATGATACGATAAAGCATTTTATCGCGATAATATGGTAAACATTTTTGCAATTTACGAGAAGGTTATTTATAAAGTCGATATATGAATTCCAGTTCCTTGAATATGCATGTGTACGTACACACATCATATTTCATTAGTATTGTAAACAAATAGGAAACTTAAATAATCATCTTGTTGATTGCAAGTGTGCACAAAATGTACGTGATAATTTCCGTCCCGCGTGTATTATTGTAAATATGAAAAGGAATTTTTAAAATACAAAACAAAAATAAAATATTTTTACCGAGCATATATACTTAAAAATGCCTTTTATATTCATACATATACACTCTTATAGGTGACACAGTAATAACTATAATAATAATAGTACGTTAATAATAATTACCCATGGCTTGATATTCATAAAAAAACGGCATTTGATTCTGGAAATTTTTTTCAGTAGGAGGAAAATTCTAAACATTATTTATTCAAGATACCATACGCAAGAATAAACTAATACTTGTTGTTAAAAAATGCCTAAGTTTGAAAAACTTTAAGCTAGACATTTTTTTTTTCACATTGAAATAAGATAGTTAAAATAATACCGTAGCTTAAACGATATGTTTTCTGAACATTTTTCGACAGTTATATATAATTTATTTTGATCGAAGATTTATGTGTTGAGATTGCATAAAAAAATAATCATTTTATTATCAAAAGTTCAGTCAGTAACAGATAATTAATTGTTAATAAATTATTTATCATATTCGAATAAACATACTTTATTTTGGTAAATCTTGTAATATTCAAGCTTAACAATGCCATGAAAGATGTAGGTGTATAACGATATTGATCGATTACATATAATGTTATTTATAATTAGTTTTACAAAAGAATATGAAAGATAAAAATAAAAATGGAGTACCAAACATCAAAATTTATTACGTCACGTCCTGCAGAAAGTTGTAATAAGAATATAAGAATTATCTCTGAAAGTATACATAGTATTATTAATAATTATAATACAAATGAAAATAAATACTTCAAACAAGATGTTTAGATTTAACAATGTTTTTTTTTCTTGAACCCAGAAACTAAAAAAACATAATTCTTTATCAAAATTAATGGGAAAAGTCAAATAATTGTTCGAGAGACATTTCAAAGTTTAAATTGACATTTAAGCGGATATTAAGTCTTACAACATTTGGTCAAAATTATGAATAATGGTTTGATATTAAGTTTTCGTTCATTTCGTCCAGTCCTTCACATTTTTCTTTTGAAAAGTTAAAACCTCGATGTTTTATATATTTTTACATCAGTCCAACATAACATAGATTATATGCACTCAGCCGTGTGTGGACAATTTTACTATATAATAACGTAGTCGCATCGATTGCGTGTAATACATGTACTATTATTGTATGCACAGTTGTAAGTGTGAGGGAAAGGATCATTAAAAAACTCAAGACATTGATTCATAGTACAAAAACAAGGACATCACAATTGTACGTATGCATAACCGTCTTGACAATTTTTAATTGCCGTTAATTGCCGCTTCCGGTCGCAATACGTCAATGTATTCGACCAGGTACCCATTAAGTACTAAAGTATAACGATTACCTGATTTTTTTCACTTTAGTTGTACAGTAAAAAAGTTGGAATTTTCGTCACAGTCCGAGTCCCTGTCACTTGCTACGGAACACGGCTCGCGCACCCCGCATATCGTCCCGCCACGTAAGACCGTCATCCGTCACAGGATTATAATACAATGTTGGTGGTTTTGTATAATTATCTAAAATACGCATTTTAATCGACAGATTTTTTTTTTTTTTTTTTAATGTTTTTGTTATGCTACTCTCAAAACTTTTGGTTTTATTTTTCCGTTTCGTTTAGTTTCGTTTAGTTCATGGAGCCGAGAGGATAATACGATTATTATAACAGGCTTTACCTTCGTCTTTATTGTTATATTAATCATCATCATTCGACGGAACAATAATTCTAATCAATAAACAGTATTCCGATTTCGTTCGACGTCCTGACCACGACGGATATATTATACACTTGTAGCGGTACACACGTGCACAAGGGGGAACAGTGTGGTGACCATTTTCAGTATTCTCACGATCTCACCGAGCACAACACGCTCGCTGTTGTTGCAGGGACAAAAACGTTGCGGAAAACCAGCACAAGACTCGCGGCGGCGTTACGATACAACACGGTGCCTATATTGTTAAAGGAGCACACCAGACACAAAAAAAATTCTTTAAATTTTCTTTAAATGTTAAATTATTCTAGCTACGGCTAGCTACCTATATGAAATGATTTGGTGAAAATCCGATGCATAAAAAATTATCACTCTAAGAGTTCGGCACCCGTTACATTAGTGTAAACTACGACGCGCGTATACTACACGATCACGTACGTATCGCTACTCCGCCGATCGTTCTACACGCCCTTGTCTGGGGTTTTTTCGTTTAAGGCTCATCTCGCAAAAATTTGATTATAACGACTATAAGATCATAACGCCCCTAGTGCACACATAAAACTCGAAATTGACGCGCGATTACGTCACGATCCACGTGCACGGCGCGCGGTGTAGTTCGCAAAATATTATTGTAATAATATTACACCGCCAGGACGATGCGTCGGCGAGGCAGGTTTTCGGAACGGAAATAAACGTAATGATATGTGTGCACAGGTATTATTCACCTGCGCACCCATACGAACGGTTTTCTCGTTCCACCAGTGTTATTAAATTTTTCAATACCTTGCATACTTTCGCTTTACATTCTGTTCGTCACGCGGCGTTTTCGGTACACCAATTAAATACTTGATTTTTAAGAAGTTTTAAAATTCAAAACTTATAACGATGTACAGCGATGTACAAACGAAACAAAATACCTAAATGCAAACAAGACTATAACGTTATAGTACGTACGTAAGAGACAATAGTTCTGTTGGGAAAAGATGCAAGCGCTAATTGTGACATGAACGTTTGATGTCATTTTATGCCACTTTCATGAAATATTCATACGTATTTACGTCGTTGAACTACCTACGTATACCGTATCACAGTTATAGATTATTAATATTTAGGTTTTGTGAGCGAGAAAAAAAAAGGTTTACGGATCATGATGTGAACTTTGTTTTGAAAACAATAAAATGTGGCAACCCTGAGCGTATACATGTATATTATTGTACACGCGTTCGCGTTCGTATAATTTAATATAATATACAATACATATACACTTTGTTTCCAAAGAGATCATACGAATTTACACTTTGCCGACGTCGAAGTAAAATGTAAAATGTAAAAATGTAGGTATTTTATAATTTTTTGAAAACTTACCCTTAAAACAAAATTATAGACTCGCCGATGTATAAAAATGCACATGCACACACATACACATATATGTATATTCGTATACCGAGAAAAAATTTAATTATTTTTGATAATGATTCCCCAAAGAAATTTGAAAAGAGTATATTTTCATAAATAAAACCCACCAACGGATGAGATAATCATGAAAACCCCCGATTCGGGATAATCTGTAAAATTACTTTCGTGTGATTGTAGATGATATTTCTACGATGAACTCAAAAATGATTTATTATAATATACATGAGATGAAGGACTTTTATTGTACTTAAATGTATCAGTGTAATGTATCACATTGCACACGATTTATCACTTCTCTAACGACAATGTTAAACATTTAATCAATTTTTTTCTAAGAATTGTACTGAATATTCAATGTTTTCCTTTTACGGCAAGTAAAACTTATTTCCCCCTCCCATATTCTCTCATTTTGCTATCACCAATCGTTTTTTTTCGAGCTTAAAATTGGAAATATTACTTTAAAATTATTTTCATTGACTATATTTCCATATAACACATACAATGTTACATATATATATATATACATATATTCAATGGTATCTTTTGTGGAATTATTGAATTTTATTGTAGAATTGTTCAATTTGTAAGAATATTTTTACAACAAGCTCGAGTGAATAGAGTATAATCTTGAAAAATACTAAAACATGTATGATTTATTCAACTGAGCGATACGTAATTTGGTTGCAACAAAAAGTAATATTAACGCTTATTATATGTAATCTTATTGATCTTCGGTGTACCTGCTTAATCGGCGAAACAAAACCCAAATATTTTATCAAAATAAATCTTCGTCTCTCAGGTGATTATTCAACTGGTATTATAATATATTAAGGAAGTGATACCGAACTTGCGGAATGCACAATGGATAAATGCATACATTATAATATGCCCCAACCCAGAATAGTTGTAATTTCATTAATATACATCCTGCTTTTATCCGTCACCTGCTGAGTACAATTATTACCTTCAGGAGTCCCGGCCCCGTGTTATATCGTGTCATATATCGGTCAAGTCACGTATATAAATCTATTTTAAGCTGCAAGTATATATTTGTTTACTTATTTTTCTTTTGTTCTATGATTGTTATTAATATTATTACGATATATTTACCCGATGAGTTAGCTATCTCGGGAGTGCTTCATCAACAGCTGCTGGAGCAATTACGAAGCACCCGTGGGTTTATATTGCGGCGCCGACGTTTCGAGAGGTCCTGAAAATTTATGCAATTATAATGTTCACATCGGCTCGTCCGTATGCACGCATATATTATATTTCGGGGAAAATCTATACGTTCGCAGATATCTATATACCTATACATGTATATAAGAGTTTTGCATTTTAAGTGCTAATATGTAAATCGTACCATTCAATACCAGTTCCTATACATTATACGTATATTGTAATTACTGATTAGTATGTTATTACGACTATTAGTATTATTATTATTATGGTTAATATTAGTGGTATATTGCATTATTTTCGTTGTCCCGATTCCGAGATTAACGTAGGGGTACTAAAGAATAATAACTACAGTATAATACGTATTTTGATTAGAAAATAATGAAAACAATTATGATCAGCATGTATTACTCCTTGCAGCATCGCCACTATGACTAATTGTATGGACATCGGTCTTGATGTGTACTACGAGAAATCAACGCACCGAATGATAATGATTATTATTTATAAAAAAAATGTGAAATATAATAAATGATTTTGTTTTACTCTCTAAAAATTTAACGCATAACACAATATTTGACTTGGTTCTGTATTTATATGATATTTTGAATTACATATTGGTAATTATATTTAATATCCATATAATACTATATCGTGGAAGTGGCTATGTTTTAAAAAAAATGTTTTCACTTTAGTATATGCATAAAGATATACACTGACAATTAGTGACGCAATTCGTTACACAGAGTTTTTAAACTTTTCTTTAATAAAGTTAATGGTGTTAATTAACCCAAGATCAGCTCCTAATGCGTTTATTATATAAAATTATTTAACCTTTATAATGCATATTTTATACTTAATTATGTGTGTATATGTTTTGAAAATGCATTTTGAAACTTATGATGTTGTTAAAAAATTTCTTTCATTCTCCACATAATCTATCAGCCATGAAAAGTGGTATATTTTCTTTTTTCGCTTAATCCTCAAAAATCATAAAAAAACTAAAATACCAAATACCATTCTAAGGTGGAAATATGGACGTATATATACATATAATGTTAAGAACTTAACTATTGGTCCCAAAACAATAGGCACTAAACAATATCAGTGTTGAAGGAAATTTGGTTTTTCTCTCCGGAGTCTATTGTTTTGGTATAATTTCTGAAGCACTTATTATTATTATTTCTACACTGTTTACCGCCGTTGTGGTAATCCACCGTCTATTCACATATTTTACAATAACAAATTCACGATTCCGTCATGAATGATTTGCTGTCATTACTAATTGGTCTGATCTCTATAAGCATATACAAAAAAAATTAAACGCAACGTTAATCAGCGCGGGTCAATGTGTGGCACTGCGAATGACGGCGAGTACGTCAAATGTTGACAAATACGGGAACATGTTTTGAAAAAACATATATTATAATATTATAAAAAAATACATTATTGTTCAGTTCGTTTCGAACCCAGATTTTTGAGTCAACGAAAACAGTTGACCCTAAAGAAAAAAAGAAAATCGTGAGCATTTTGTTTAAATATGGTTTGTGTCATACACTCGACCGTGCGATGTTATAAGCGTTAGTTTTTTCTAACTAACCTTAAAAAAAAAAAGGTTGTTGGGTACAAGTACATGTAAGTTCCGTGCCACGATAACTGAACCTAATTCAAGAAAAATGTCGCCCTCCTCCCGACGCAAAGGGATCATCCTTCAGACTTTCACCCTCGCGGCGAGCAATAGAACGCGCACCGTCGTCACCAAATGCGATTCATCCCTTCAGCGTTGCAAACATCGTGATGACCACATGCGACATGGATACGCGTCAAGTATTGCTTGTCGTACGCGAAACCCATTTCCTAGACGAACACGCAATCGAAATGGATACCGGATTAGGTTTCGATTCGCAATGCCCGACCACGTTTTGCAATCGGGTGATAAGTTTTATCGGTTTCGCGCGGATGGACGCGTGTAGTGCTCGTATACCAAACGTTTTGCTGTAAACGGAAAACTGTCGATTTCGGGGCAAAAATAAATACCAATACTAAAAATTAATTAGCAATACCGCCGATCGGTACAATGTTAATGATGTTGACGACGCGCGAAACCATGGCATCAAACGTGTTAAATATTTTGAATTAAATAATATGGTCAACTTTTAGTAATTTTACTTAGATTATTAAAAAACTTTTGGCTCCTCAGTGTTAATGGCACCCGGTGCACACACACCTCTCGCACGATCCTAGGTACAGCTCTGACTACTTATAATTAACAATAAATGCGGTCGATTTAAACATTTTGCATACGGCACGATCTCGTTTTTTTTTTTTTTTATTTTTTTTTTTTTATTTTCATAAACATTAAAATTTAAATTATAAGCAAAAGTAAATCGAATAATTAAAATGTCTTTTTTTTTTTAAATTATTATAAAAAAAAGTACAGATTGATGAGAAACGAAACAAAATTCAATTAACTTTTTTCGACTTTAATTTATCTTCCATTCAAACGTTTCGATTCGTTTTACGAAATAAATTGTTTCAAAACATACCATGATATGTATACCACGGTTCATTGAAATAAACAATTTATTTCATTTGCACCCAAATATTACATTGTATTGTATTTGAATGCATATTTTATAATAATTACAATATTATTGTGTTGTGTGTTCACAGCTGTTGGGCCTAATGGAGTGATATCTGGAGACAAAAAAATCCCAAAAGAGTGTTTTGTCAAACATTGCGACCAGAGGAGGAAATATCCGGTGCTGTACAAATTAGAGTTTCAGGTAATTATTATTGAAATATTCACTTTTTATGTATTTGTTTTGACGCGCGTCACAATGACGTCCACTAATGTGTTATTTCTGCTGATGTATGTAGTGGACATAATTCAGTGAAATTAAAAAAACCTTATATTCGTACAATGTTACGTATAAACATTAAATTCGTAATTTGCTGGTATTTTTCTCTTTTTTTTTTCATTATAACTAACATGCGTGTAATAAATTAAACAAAGGTATAATAATATAATATTAATGTATAATCAATTATATCAAAGGAGTTTTAATAAACAGGGAGAATTGGAGGGATGTTGTTGTTACGGCAATGGATCTTAATGGTCTTAAAGACGTCTTAAGAGAAAAAGAAGAATCAATTATATTGGTAACGGTAAATATTTATTCATTTTCAAGCTCAAACGCGTAATGATTTTTTTTTATATTCATTTTTAAATTGGGTTATAAGCTAACTAAAATATTTATAATTAGTGATACATACAATAGTTTATTTCTAAATTCGGTTATACATATAGTTTTGTTTATGTTGTCTAAAATTGGGCTTATAGCTTCAAAGAGGTTGTCAGTTTGTCCCAGGCTTTTCCTAGTTACCACGCAAAGTGGATTCCGTATTATTGTAAACGGGATTATGATCGGTACATCTGAGTTGATAAATATTTTAATAAAATTCGATATACGTAATATATAGGATTAAATGTCTTGTAAATGTTTACACACCGCGTAATCAACAGAAATCGCATTTCGCATCACAAATCATCCCATTACGTGTAGGCGCACAACGGTCGTCGGCAAAACATATTAGTCGTACAAGATAATGCTAAAAACAACGCTGATCGACGGTTATTCGCATTTGGTTAAATTTTAATTGTCATTCGTTACCGTATACGATGATAATGGTAAGTTGATTTGTATAATATTCTAATATATTTGAAGACACGTACATTACATCAGTTTCAATGTTTTTTTAAATAAAGGCCTAATTCATAATAATATTTACTTATTTATTTATTTATTTATTGAATAAAATAACAATTTTACATAAAACAAATTATCTTTATGACTAAACGGAATTGGTTTCCTTCAAGCCAGTGGCTGTGCGGATATGAGAGTTTTAATACATTAATTAAATATCTATGATAATATATGCCGTATTGTTCGTTGACGTTTACATTAAACACCTACATATTGTACAATACCCTGTTGAACTGGTAAATCATTTTTGCAAACAATATCTGAATTTTTTTTTTCACAATAATATACGTTTATTGTATCAATAAAACCATAGACAAAACGATTATTGAACCCGAAGTTAATTATTCGATGGTGGTTAGGCAGTTACAGTTGGTATCTTTTATACAGTTGGTTTTAGAAAAAAAAATAGCGTCTGTGCAGATTGCGTTCATCGTGGTGTAATTCGAGAACTTAGACCATCTGCACAAATTTATCAACATATTACTTTAAAATGTCACTCTCGCATTGAAGTATACAGATAATCTTACGTGGTATATATGCGCCTGGTAACCATTCTTCTTTGTAGGAATCGGCCGTCAAAATATTATACTGACAAACATATTTTTGTTTTTATAGCACATACCGTAATATCATCTCTGACAATCCGTAATTAAGTTTTGTCATTCTGTATCTAATACCACTAGAATCACTTTATTATCGAACCGGTTTTCCACTCTAAACTGAGATCATCCTATCACTTACCAGACCTTTGTGTGTTGCGCCAATGCACCCAGGGCCGTCCCGAAGATTAAAATCAAGGGGAGTGAATAATATGAAAAATGCCGACTACAATTTTTTTACTCAATGTATGTAGTATAATTAACTATATGTAGTCGTATTTTTACTTTTTAACATGTATATATGTGTCAATGTCACACGTTCTTAAAATTGTCAATTTAATTATATATATAAACTCGTATATAATAATATTTTATATTGTATAATAAGTAGTTCTATACATTTTATTCTTGTATACGTATTACGAAATATGTAATATTTGTTTTCCGTAAGTAAAATTAGGTCCTTCTAGGCTATAATGAAACAAGTCCGACCGCTGGTGTTTTCTTGGGGGGGATGAGACCTCCCCAAGAACCCTCTTCGGGATGGCCTTGAAATACCATCTTTCCGCCACGCAAAAAGAGCCCAAAAGAGTCATATCATTTTTGTTTCGTCCGCGATGCTTGATTTCGAATAAATGTCCTTGACATTCTATTGTTTCTATGGGTCCATACGGTTAGATAAAGTTGTAAATGATTAATGATCTATGACAAATCAAGTAATTCGAGCCTAGATTAAGCATTCACGTCGGGTTTGTCGAAAAATACTTCGTTTATTCAAATTCCTCTATTAAAAATGACTGACTATGAGTAAAGTTTATAGTGTATAACATAACATATTGAAAAAGTTTTTACGTACCAAAATGTAAACATAATTATTTTAATTTTTTTACTATAATTGGATGAATATATATGTAACATAAGTACTATATTTTTATACTTATATGTGAGTAATAAAAATATACATCTCATTATTGTATACAATTATTAATGAGTAAACTAATATTGCTTACGATTTATGTGACAAACCGTTCGGATAACCTTATAATATTAAAATATTATTCTGTAATTCATAAAAAAAAAAATTTAAACCTTGTATTATCAGGATTATATATAAAGGTTCATATATAAATAATTTTGTGAAATTTCTTTAGTTAATTTTATAATTTATACGACGTATTTTTGATAAAACAAAATTTTGGTTTTCAATTTACCCCTCTTGTCCTACTGCATAAAAGCTTACATGTTTTCTACTCAAGACTAAGTACCTACCGCTAAAGAAAAATACACCAAGTTAAATAAATCTTCGTAATTAGTTTGATAAGGCATGTAGGAAAATGAACACATTAGCTTAAAACTCGAAAACAGATTTTGATATTAACTTTTCTCCACCAGAGTATATAGTGATGCTTATTTTTCATCGTGGTTTCCGCTGAAAATTCTTAATCGCGACTTATTACTAATATTACAAGCAATAAACTTGAAATAATTTCTTGTTGTAGCATATAGTGCTTATACGTAGATAAAGCGCTTGTGATGGTAATGAACCAGTATAATGTGACCTATGTACACTCATTAGATGCAGTATATGTGACCTATATTATGTTTAGTGATTTATATTAAGAATGAAACATATAGAAATGTGAAATATCAAGATTTTTCAAAATTTAAAACACAGGGTTTTAAATAAAACCAATCGTGACGATTTTATAGAAGAAAAAACTCAAACAAACATAATTATACATATTTTTCTTCCTATTTATACCAACTGCTCTTGTATCAAGTCTGCATTTTGAATCTAAATAAATCTAAAAGTCAATATAATGAGCCAAAGGAAAATTGGACTTTTATCAATGTTGGTCACAACTAACTACTTAGTGTGCCGAGATAAAGAAAAAAATGGAAAACGCAATAACTTTTAAAAGAAACAATCTTATCGATAATTTTTTCATAAAAATTATATGAAAAAAATATTAATTTTCTTGTTTCAAACGGAAAACATGTTATCTAAATATTGTCGAGTTTATTAAAAGAAAACACTGATCTTGATATTGATTTGATTATTTTCGTCGAAATTATTGATTTTAAAAAATACGGTTTTTTTTTTATTTTTTTTTTTTTAATATTTATCAAAGAATTATTTTCTTGTGGTTTGAAAAAAATGTTTCAAAATACGAGCATCAATGCCAAATTGAAATTTCACTACAAACAATAATATTCACTCAAAGTTACAGAGTGTTAAGTAATTGTACACAATATTATGAAAAGCTTAAGACAAAACGGCTAAACGATTAGATTCTAGAAAACTTTTTGAATTATTTATAATACAATTTTTACGATATATATATTAATAATAATTGTTTCCAGCTCTACGTTTAATTCCACTATGATGATGTTATTTATAATTTTCATTTTTTATTAACATTTTTCTTTTTCGATTAACTTAATATAACTAATACGCAAAATTAAATAAACTATAATCATTTATATTATCAAGTACGTCTGAAAAAAAACATCAAACTCTATTTATTATATTGTGAATACATTTAAGCCTTAATATAATTTTCAACTCACTTATTAAACTTTAAGAGTATTTTTTTCTATTTATTTACAATATAAATTAATTCAATATTTTATTTAAGACACTAGAAATGTATGTTATTCTAATACAAGTAAATTTAAATTTAAAATATTTTATTTAAAATAAAATATTTACCACCTGTAATTTTTTTTTTATTTAAATAAGGCTTCAATTATGAGATTTTTAGTAAATTGTGATGTTAAGATGTGAACCTAAGGAAAGGGAGTAACATAATGTGAGATAATTCACACAATACTAATTTTCTTTAAATTAAATGAATAATGGTATAAGCAGTTTATAAGTTTTTCTCTAAATTAATTTTATTGAAAAATTTAAAAATATTGACAGTGTTCCTTGATTGAGGGCTTTTTCTGTCGATGATGGATTGTTGAGAAGGTTACGTGATGAAAAGTATTTTGGGTAGTCAATGATTATATGTACGATTATGATAGGAATTTTGCATATGTCACACGCAGGTTTGGGTTCCTTGGTGATGAGGTATGCGTGCGTGATTTGAGAGTGACCTATTTTGATTCTGTTAACTATTTGTTAATCTGTAATTCTATTTTATACAATAAGTAAATTATATGAAATATAAATACAAAACAAACATGAAGTACATAAGGAGAGACACATTATTGTGAATAGTAATCTCATAACTGAACAAGCAATAAGTTAATACTATAATTTAAAAATGAAAAATGTTATTACTATACTATTTTATGTACTTAAAATATTTGAATATCACTTTTAATTTATTAACAGGTATTTGTTTATCATTTTATCGTTTGATCAATGGGGGGTTTACTGAAATATCAAAATAGGTAAAAAAATTGTTATTAATATGTTTTCTTACAAATAAAGTTGACCAGTGCCACTTTTATATCCAATGATTGAATACTTGTTTAAAATAATAATCGATTACTTTAAGAAAAACATAAAAAGTAGTAGACGTCATTATTTTTTCGATAATATTGTATCTATATTCTATGTTATTTCTACAAAATGCATGAGGATTGAACGATTACAATAAAAAGCATAATTATTCTTACAATAATTGTAATTTAATTATTAAATTGTGCTTTTCATGTTTTTTATGTTTCGTGTTCATAAAAAGTCAAGGTAATAGACAATAAGTTTAAAATGAAACCTGTCGACAACTATTAGTCAATATAACAAAAATGCTTCTTTCAAATTGTTACACATAAAACCCGAACAGTTGTTATAATTATGCCTAATTTTTTCTTATTTCTTTAGTGTTCATAAAGTTCATAAAAATCTTAAAGCTACCTAAATATTATAATATATTAAATGTGACATAAAAATGTATTTAAAGTCTACAAAATCTCGGAGGTCCGTAATAAAATTAATTTTCCTTTTATTATCTAAATTAATGAATGTTAATTAAAAAAGACAAGTTAAATCATATGTATATATATGATTTAAGTTTTTATTACAGAAGCTAAAAGTTAGCTTGTATTCATATTATTTGCTTTGATTTTTTTTTCAAAGCTTAAATGTTCAATCATAGTTTAATTTTTATTAATTATTAAAAAATAGAAATTACATAAATTTCTTGAAATATTTTTTATTTAAATTCGAATAGAGATAATTATTACTCGTCATTAACATAATGGTATATTTTTTAATGACATAAGTCTAAATATTAATTTATGATCTCTCGTAAAAGATGTTTCAATCAAGTTATTTTAATCTAATAAATACTCCATCAAGTCAAATTCTATAATATTTTGAATACACAGAGTGTTTCTGGAATGGATAAAGACACTAGTATACGCGTACTCACGATGATGTCTCACAGAATTTTGCAAAAAATACAACTTAAGTGTTTATTTTTACATTTAAGGTAATGTACTAAAATAAATTGAATAAACCAAGATTTTGGAGATTGAAAAAAAATTGAAAAAAATCTACTTTGAGCTTACTATCACAGCAAGTACACGTATACTAGTGTCCTCGTCCATTCCAGAAACACCCTGTATATAAAAAAATAGTTCAGCAAAAAAAAACAATACATTCTTTTTTCAGGTGTACAACTTTACTCGATATTTATGATGCTACAGGTTACTGATTTCTTGTACAGTTTTTTCTGATACTTTTTTGTTGTATTTATTTTGGAAACTTCAATCTGAGATTACACGAAAACATTTGAATGTTGGGTTGAATATTTTAAACGAGTTGGTCATAAATAAATTGAACTTGGTTTCGTAACTTCTCAACCAATGTGATACCGAAATTTTTTGAATATGTCATAAAATCCATTGACGTTATACCGACTACTTTAAAGAATAACAACTATAATTGTAACTTAAATTTTGTCATTAATAATTTAATGGAAAAATGTCTGCACGAACTAAATACCATTTAAATGCACCATATCCAACTTGCAGTATTACTATCGTTATGAAATAAATGTTCACAAGATACAAACTTAGATTAGTGTGTAAAATATATTTTATCCTGTAGCTGTTACTAATATTTGAATGCATTTGAATCTTATATAGAATATTCAACTTTTATAAATTTACATCCAAATTATAAATATATAAGCTAGGGTGACAAGATGTCTCTTTAAAACGGGATTGTCCCTTTTTTGATCATCACGTCCCGTTATCCCAACAAATTTCGAATGGAACGCTTTTTATCCTGTTTTTAGAAGATTGTACCGTTTTAATCCCGTTATTGCCATATTATTTATTATATAAGTTATTAATGCTTACAACTAAAATATCTATGTATGAAAAAATATAAAACAGTTTTACTCGTGAAACCAAAGTTAGAAATAACAGATAAAAGTTTTCGTGGAACGAGCATCAAGTCCCGATGCCGACGAACTATAAAATTACCGATTTAATAATTTAATAATAATTAAAATAAAATATTTTATTATTTAGATTATTTTACTAAAAAAGGATAAAGTAAAAATAAAATAATTGTTTATGATATGACAGAGATTTGGACTTTATTTCTCGAGATTTGTGTGCATATGTGTGATGTATTTGGATGAGGTTTTTTGTTTAAGGGGGGGGGGGGAAGTAACAGCTGTCCCGTTTTTTTTTATTTTCTTAATATGGTCACCCTAATGTAAGCCATGACATTATCTGTTTAATATTTAATAAGAAAATATGTTTATCGAAGAGGGTGGCTAATTTTTTAAAATAAAATAATGAACTGTAGTCACAGTATTAATACTAAACTGTAGTCAGAAACGTATTCAGATATTTGGCGCTCGAATGCTAACGTTTTTCCGTCTCCTCACTCCCCCCCCCTAACAAAAATTATTTTACTATTTCCACCTACTGAGCGTGTCGGAGCTTATTTTCCAGTAACCACCCGTAGGCCGTATAACAGCCTTTACGATATCGTTATATTTTCAAGTGCTTTCTAACTTACGAGTATTTGTTACATTTTTGATTTTAATGTATTCACTTTTTGTATTCTCTGGTGGAACAGTTCCCATTGATTATTCAATCAAAAATTTCCATTTAATAATTTTTAGTTGTTAGAAAAAGAAAGCACAGTTTAAACATAAACATTATGTTATCTTTATAAATTAGTCTAAAATAGCTTTATTTTTTATTATTATTACAAAACAACATTTCCAGTTAACATATTTTTTTTACGAGTTTTAAAGGAACTATACTCATTGATTATATCATCATACTGTAAAATTTTTGTGATGTCTGATTCAATATTTAATAGAGCCATACTGTTTAGTCATTCATCGGTTATTCTCAACCACAAGTAACCTATTTACGTTTTGTATGAGAGGTTTTTCGTCGACAATTTTTGTCTCTCCTTCCATGAATATTTCCAATCTTAGAATATTATCTTAGATAAAAAAAAAAATTAACCAATTTATATTATTGACATCAACATTAAATGGGCTGTGTAAAAATCTGATGTCGCCTCTAAGACAATTCTGCCCGGGTTAACTAACCCCCTCTAGCTCCCCTTTCTAAATACATCAATGACTATAGTAAGTGTTTCATCTAAAGTAAGATACTTCCAAAACAAATACTTTGCACTCTCGTTTCAATTTAACTTTAAAATATATGAACTAAACTTGAAATATCTCGGTATACTATTATGAATCCAATAAATAAAACCACTTTCTGTCAATCCGTTTTCATGTAAAATAATTATAGCGCATAATGGTTCCTTGATCGAGAATTTAATTTACCTATTGTTAGTAAAAGTAACATCAAGCAGCAGTTTAACATCAGCAATTTGAACCAAACACAGGAGAATTGACATGTAGTTAACACCATGAATGGGTCGAGTTAATCGTTTTGAAACACATGGTCAATAGCAGTAATCATCCCAATATAATTATACAATATTACAGTAAACGAATACGTCAAAAATCGCTGTCGCGAGTTTATTGTTATTCGAACTAATTAAATGTTTGTCTGATTTATTACTATAGCGAGAATTTTTAACATCGCTGTATGCAGTGATATAGCCATGATTTTAAGATGTGATGGTGGCTAAACATTTATTCGGGCAGGTTAGGTTAGAGAAGATTTGAAAGTTTACCCTTCAATCATAATCGTTACAACACAGCATAGTTAAGATACACGCAAATGTTTGAATACGTAAAATAAAATGTTACATAAATTAATTTTGTCTTTCTGTGCACCACCTGCGCAAGTCATTTATGACTTTTGGACCTATAGGTAAAAGAATCGTATAATTTCTTAATAGTTTTTGTTCTCAAGTCTTGTAAACATGAATATAACATTAATATTAATAGTATTACATTTCCGTCAACTTCAATTTTATTTTTTAATCCTATGGATTTTTCCGAGACCCGGGACCCCCTCCCCACGTAAATACGCCACTGAGTAATATAATCGCGTTATGACGTAGTACACTTATCGTACAGTCAGTACTTACCATCCATGCTTGATGAACTATTACAACGCACGTTCACACCGGAACAGACTCGTTAAATAAATATTCATGGTTTTATCTGAACCAGCTTCGGCACGCAACGACAACATAATATGTGCACCGGGATCAGAGAAAATGCTACTCCATTATCAGTCATTCCTAATGGCCATCGCTCAGTGCCGGAACATTAATGCACGAACCGCATTGACGGTCGTCACAACCGTACGTCACGTATCCCCGAACGCGTTGAACGTAACGTACGCGCACACTATGACTACTGCGCGACACCGTCGTAAAGTTATAAATGATTTCGATGGAATCGCCGAGTTGTTTTGTGAGAAAAAAAAAAGAAGCGTAAGTAGCAAGTTAAGTAATTGACACTGTACATTCGCATATCAATGTATTTATAAGTTGTACATAAACCGTACATGATCAGGAATATACGGAGGGAAGAGCTTTCATCAATAAGCGCAGGAAAAACATTGCGCGAAACGCGATTTTAGACAAACAGTTTAAAAAAATGTTAAGAGTTTAAATTTCGATAAATTAAGCATTTCAAAATTTCCACCGGTCATTTTTTTAATTTTGAATTAGCCGCTATTGCATAAATTTTATGTTTAAGATATTTAAACATTACACTTACATTTGAATGCAAATACTGGTATTTCACTGAATATCATAAAATATTTGTTATTGTTCGTGTTACGTTTTACAATTATTTGGAATAGTAGTATAAATATTAATTATTCATAAGTTTCATTGAAATATAAATAATGTTTCTAATTAACACGGGAAAGTCTTATTATATCTTATTTTATAAGTTTAAGTATAGATACTTCATCTAAACATATATGGAGATATGTGGTTAGTTACTAAAACTGATGCTATTTAAAAGGCATGGGTTACTCATGTAACTAATGTAACTAATATAACAAAAACACATTCTCGTATCTTCGCTTAACTATTCTTTAAACTATTTGTCTATGTACAACGAAACTATGTAAATAAATATTTGTCTTCGCAATATTTTAATAAACGAGTGGGTTAAATTTTCTTGTTATAATAAAATAATGAATACTAATGGACTGCGGTTTTGTAATCAATTATGTTGGATAATTTTTATTTTTATCGATCGAAAAACGTCAATATTGCGTTTCTAATACGTTATTACTGTTTGTATACATAATAACTTATACAATATCATTAAAATTACCTTTCTTTTTTGTAAATTTAATTTAATATTATGTACTTAATTAATATTATAACCTACTTGTATCCTTATTTTAACAATGTTAATTATATATTTTATTGTCACTGTACTTGAGCCCACCTGAGCATTTACATCAAATAAATAAATAAATAAATATGTATACCGAATATACTCGCTTTGTATAAAGTTTATGAGATTTATTTATCTCGTTAAGTTATTGTTTATTCAGTACAATTAAAATCAAACCGATAATATGTTAGTACATAAATTAATATAATTTAAGTAAAATGTGTTTTCATCATTTGAAGGATGGTTATTTCATTGAAATAATGAATTTCTATGTTTATATACTTAAGCTCTCGTTCATAATAATATGTTCTATTCAACAAAACTTTCCACAAACTGATGTATCATAATTATATGTCGAATTCTAATCAAGTGTTCGTTATAAATGTACATCGATGTATTCTGAGGATTATTCATCCCACTCGATGTGTTATTTATTTGTTTTTTACATTAATAAAATTTAATAACAGTGCAAATATAATGAATATGGTGCATATATATATATATATATATATATAAAAACAACTATTAGTAGGTAAATGTATTGAAATAGGAAAATATTTAAATAATTATCTAAGTAATGACACACTACTATTCATCCTTTATTAATGCATTGATAATTTATTGACTTTTCATCCACATTAACACACATAGTAGGTTACTAATTGGTCATCTCTACATTTTATTTAGTTACGTTGAATAGGCATACATAGTTTTAGACAATTTTTCCCGAAAGAAAATTTACCAACCGACAAACACGTTTACGCCCGAAAACCATCTCAGCGGCCGGTCAAATGGAAAATAAAATACAACAATGTTTCCCAACGAAAATTATACTACCAATTAAATAATTAGATTCACCGTCCTTTCAAATACCCAAACATTTATTTTTTTCTAATTGTCTATAGACCGTTTTAAATGGAAAACATTTGACAAGTAATGTATACAATAATTAATTAAATTTTGATAATTTTTTTTTTTTTACTTGTTTTTTTTTTTTCTAGGCAGTTCAATTGAACTGCCTGGAGTGCTTACGTGTTCGGCGCCACTGAAATACCAAATAACCAGTGGTGTTCCCATAAGGTGTACTACATGTATGCCGTATACTCTTAACATTAATTTGAAAACTCTCAAATCTCAAGCACTTCGCGGCAAAAGTATTAAATGTTATCTGTTTTACAGATTTTAATTTTGACATTATTTTGTAACAGACATTCAGTTTTCCTTCAAGCGATTAATGTATTTCTATAAAGTGATTGTTGACGATGTACCATATATTTACGATGTTATAAATTTATTCAAATAATTTTAAAACAAAATAAAAATATACACATTTCAATTTGTTGTTAATATTTATAACTCTTTTTGACCACCATCGTCGAATTCATATGAATTTCTATGTTCAGATACTTCTTGACGTAGTATACTCTCAACTGTATCGATGGGAAAATTACTTAACATAACACATCGGAAGCAATATGTACGAAGAATTAAGAATGGCACTGATAGATTATCGCGTAACGTAATCACGATGGTTGTGTTATACGCAGTGACATAATTTGGGTAGAGGGGTAAGGGACAACTCATGAATTTGCCACAGCCTGTGGCGATGCGGGTTTTATTGAACCAGATGCTTTATGACTAAAATGGAGTGGATAGGTGGTGTTGTATGACAGAAAAGTTCAATACATAATTTGCACATGTGACGTAAAATATTACTGTACATTATTTGGTTTGAACACGTTAATTCTAATATTTATTTATCTATAAGTACAGTTGAATTGTAACTTGTGAATTGTGACTTGGGATTGGTATTCAACGCACGTAACTGCTTCATTTGAAATAAACTTTGCACCGTCACTGGCCACAGTCTAGAGTTAAGCTATTCTGAAGTCAGCACGTTATCAAAATATGAATACGTCTTTTATAAGACTATTGGCATGTTGTAAATCAGAAAAATGTGACGTGTACTATACGGTTACAAAGTACAAATCGTTATTAGACTATTTTGAAGTCCTTTTCACCTCTCCCCCAAGTTAATGCACACTTTGGTAAATCGAGCAGCCGAGTCGACAATTCTGTACGAGAATGCCGACTGCCCTAATCTATGAAAAACTGAAACGACGCCACCGATCATACGTATATGTGTATGAGACATTCGATCGAGTAGGCTGTAACACGATTGTGCCTGTCCTACCTTTTTACATGAAAAAAACACAACACGATTGCGCCCAGCAAAGTAGTTCGATAGTGCTCTGTGAAATATAAGGTCTTGCCTTTCTAACAATTTTCAAATATACTATTTAAAAATACAGTTGAAGTATAAAACTCAAAGTTTAAGTTAGATTAGATTATCATTTTAACAATTTTCCTTCTCAATTTTACAGGCTTAGGACTGATAATTTTCTGTGCTACGTAGTTCTTGTCTAATTATTTTATTCGATCTCGTAAATAAGTCGTTTTCAGATTTCCTTTTTATTCTGGAATTTATTATTTGTCAACTATGTTTTCTGATATGATGATAATCTAACTTAACTTAAACTTCGAGTTTTACTCTCCGATTGCATTATTAAATAGAATATTTGAAAATTGTTAGAAAGACCTTATATTTCACGGAGCGCCATCGAGCTAATTTGCTGGGCGCAGTCGTGTTGCGTTTTTTGCAGGTAAAAAGGTAAAACCTGGTGCTATCGAGCTAGTTACCAGAGTGCAATTATGTTGTTTTTTTTTCATGTACAAAGGTAGGACGGGCGCAATCGTGTTATACCGATCGAGTACACGACTTGTACGGCACACGCATCACAAAGTAGTGGCTACCACGTGTTACCGTATGGATATACATACGTGCAAATGAAAATATCCAAGTTCGCCGATACAATAATCTACGTGCGGTTCAACCCTCATAATCGGAAAGTAATCGATCCGCGACGCGTTTAAGGCAGATTCAAACGTTTCGTCGGTATCGTGTACGGGTATAGTAGTCGTGTTATATAATAATAATTGGTATGTTATACGTATGGAAAGAAATCAGCGGCGCCGGAATAAAACGTTTTAGATAGGGCACGCTTAAAAGATTATGAGGCACCATCAACATCACGACTGGATTAGGAGCCTAATGATTGTATTTTCCTAATAGGAAAAATATTGCCCAATAAATAATATAAATCGATTATTTTACCGGACGGTAGAGTAACGAGTTTATTAATAAACATTTCTTTTTTTGTAGTTCGCTGTAATTATTATTACGAAAATATTACGAGGCAGGTTACCTGCATCCCTGTACGAGTTTAGGATATGGTACCGCTGCCGGTCAACGATATTTGTCGAGCGAACATTTATGTTATAAATTACGGTGAATTTTGATCATTAGAAAAAATAACAAGTCAAATCAAGGCAACGGGCGTTTCGGACTGCGATGCGTGCATGTTTGTTCGTATGAAAGAAAAATTGTTATTTTTTTTTTCGTTAAAGCAAGTATTTGACATGACAACACACACACACACACACACACACGCATTACAAAACCGTAAAATACGATAGTTGTAATAATAATAATAAGTTGAGCCACATATAAGTGGTGTAGAAGTCACGATTCCTGTGTGCTTGTGCAGGATAAAGCTGGACTCTAGAACGGAGAAGGACATAGAGGAAAAAATATATGTGTAAAGGTATAATGTCGACATGATGATAATATGATATTATCATGTTATTTTCATTTCCTTTTCACGTGATTTCCTTTGACCCTTGCGTCTTGAGATTGCGGTTTTCACCGAAGTAGGTTAATATTGCATTCGGTTTTCTATAATATCATTCTACGCCGCATACATAATATTATTATTGCTCCTTCCGGCTCTCAATCACATCGTAAGAGGCCAGACAGATATATTATTCTTATGTTATTATCACTTTACGTATTCCGTAAATATAATATACATAAAAACAATGTAATAATAATTAGAGACGTTACTGGTAGAAAATTTATTATAAACCGGATACTGAGCATTGGTCGAGTAAAAATTTCAATATTACACCAAGTACCGAATTAGGCCCGAATCTTAATTATAACACTAAGTACTTATCTAATAACGGTGTACACACACTTATTAAATCATATGCATGTGCTACGCCGAATTCGTGAAATATACGATTTCATGAAATCAGCAACGCCGTTACTGAATTCGCGTATATTTGAAAATTACAAGGACGTAAGACTGCAGGTTCCACGAGTCATGAAAAAAGTCTGCCTAATATATGAAATCGACGATTAGGTTTTTGACGATTTTACAAAATCAGCAAGTTACACGATTCCGGCGTAACTTATATTCGTACGTCGAGTCGTCAAGTGAATATCTACAACACACACATGTATCACCTTTATACACGATATGTAGATATCATTTCACAACGTATTGCCGTTAATATATGCGAAATATGTCGGAATTATATAATATATGGATTGTGAGTCTGCGACACATGGTACGGCGCAGAAACCATCTAACTCCTATTGTGCACCGCAATCGTAATAATATGCACAGTAGCGGCCGAATAATATAATGTCCCATATTCTAATATTGATATTCGCTAACGGGCGTACACAATTAAATGTTTGATATAAAAAAATATAATTTCAAATATTAATTTATATACATTTAAAACTAAATTAAAACTCGATAACTTCATTTATAATCAGCACTAGGTAATTATTTAACAACTGTTTTTACGTATTAACCAACATTTTCGTGTTTTTCAATTTTTTTTATATATTGTTGTGTAGTTTTCACAATTGTGATACTGTAAAACTTTCGGACGTTTTTAAATAAATAAATAAAAAACGATTCGATCTCTGTTCGGTGTCAATACGAATACGTTAGCTTGATGATTCGGTTTTCCGAGGAATATATTTATACACTTGGCCGCTGAAATAAATTATAAGACGTTCGAAGTCGTTGCGAGAAACGCAAACAATCTGAGTTCGTTTCTTATGTAAAACGTTATAGTTTATTATTCGATTTACCGTGGCGATAGCCAAATGAGATCTGCCCGCAAAATAAACAAACTGTAACAGATAAAATCGACCTAGTTTTATACGACCTTGATTAAACTTGGCAATTCGTTATTTTTCTCGTGATTCTAATTTTGACCAAATTTTATTTTACTTTAATGCCACTATAATGCCTTCACCTAGTCGTAATTTATAACCACTGCGCGTCAGCGTCGAATTACTTAATCTGAACTATATAAAATTTATATATATTTAAAAATATATATATAAACTAGCTGATCCGACAAACGTTGTTTTGTCATATAAATTACTTCTAGAGAATACTTTGGTAGAAAAAAATAACAAATTTAATATAGATGTGTAAGAATGTGGTATATAGTGAAAGAGGTATGGAGTGCTATAACGGTGACGAAATATAAAAATGAAAAAACATCAAACATTTATTTTTTTAATAATTTATTAAAATTGATCCTTTAAAAAGATATATATCGCTAATTATGACAATATTAGTAAAAACAATATCAATCCCTTAATGTAACAAAGTGTATATTATTTTTTGTTATCCCATCTTTCACAAACACAAACAAACTGGATGGTTCGAGAGCAAGCCACGTATAATTATCCGTGTGAAAAACATGATGTGTTCAAATCTAAGCCACAGACATCGTTTGGCCTCGAGACTTATTGATAGTCATTACAAATGCCAATCTAATTAGAAATTGAAGACGTTTAAATTGTATTGGCGCATCTTCGCGGTAATAATATACTTTCACCTCGGAATTTATATTTAAAATGATAACATTTTTCATTAATTTTTTAATGACTAATCGCATGCCGTTGCACAACCGTGGTGGGTTCAAATTATGAAGCAAAATAACTAGAGATCCAACCTTCAGTTGTAAATTAAGCGATAGCATGCCTGGTAAATCCAATGAGTTTAAAAACTCTGTTGGATAATTTACAGCTTCAGTAGCATTGCAAACTGTATCAATAGATTTGTATGACACCAAGTGTCCTGGTAACAAATGTTGTCTCTTAAGATTTAATTCGTTGACGTCCAAATTTTTTGCTGTTAAAATTGCTCTTTCTGTCAGTCATTCATGATTTGTGTATTGTCGTGTACATTAGGAAATATCTGGTCAATGAGAGCATCTTGCGAATCTATGATTGTGCAGAAGTCGGTCGGTAATTTTATGCATCCCGTTTCATATGTAATAACTTTTCCATTACCGATATCTAATAATTGTTTTGAGAATCTTCCGCACGCAGCTTTTTTTGATTGAATCGCAAGTATTCGCTTTCTTTACATACATGTCAATCATGAATTGTTGACAAAGCTCACAACATTGTAGAATAACGTTATCCTGATCGCGTCTAATCATCAACCGATATGCATAATAATCCTTCGAACTAACATTCTTGTTTGTTTTGGTACCTGTTGCAGGATCTTGCTGTTTATTATTTATGCAATACCCGTCATTTAATAACAAACATAAAATAATAGTTTTTAAATAGTTTTTAATAGTTTTTTAATAGTTTCATTTAATAATTAATTTGAAATTGCGTAGTTATCGACCGGGTCAAAAATTATTAAATTAATCTACGATTTATTAAATAATAGCACTTAAGAGTATAAAAAATAGATGAAAACCTATTCGCAGATCTACCAAATGTAAATACGAAATTTCATTAAAATCTATTAAGCCGTTTTGGAGGAGTACCTATGGTCACAAACATTACGACACGAGATTTTTATATATATATAGATAATATTTTGATATTATATTAAGTATTAATAAAATATTAAAAATAGTAAGTAGTCCTTTAAATCACTGAAATGCACTATTTAGCCCATAGTCCTTAAATTTTGAAGCCAGAACGGAGAATGAAATGTATTATGCATTTAATTACAGTGAAGTTATTGGAGTATATAGAATCAATGTGAGGGAGTTTGGTATGAAAAGAGGAAAAATTATTTTTAAAGGTTGTCTTTTACAGTGATTTCTAAAGTAATCTCAAGGGTTCCGCAAGATTTATGTGAATCTAATGAGTAATAATTGCAATAAACAATCATAATGAACTAATTTTAAAATACTTTTTGGAATATTGGTTATTCGATAAATAATTGAAAAATTAGGATTAATTTGTAGTTAGAGATAGGGGTTCCACGTAACACAAACTATTTCATAAAGATTCTGTTTTTGTAAGATATTGGGAACCACTTGTCTATTATATGAGAGAGTTAAAAAATTGAATAGTTAGAGTAGGAAGTCGCAACGTCCAGCTCCACAGATGACGAGGGAACATGAAGAACTATCGTTCAATCCTGAATTTTACGCATGATTCGGCAGTAAATTATGGTCCATTCGCAGCCTACAACAACACCCAATTACAGATCGGCTTACTCTTAAATTCTGAAATCATGGATGAGACGGTATATAGGGGAAGATTTCTTTAAAGGTAGAGTCGTATAAAGATACCGAAATTAAACGTCAGAACTTAGTTTCTTCCCTTAACTCCCTGAATGTTCCATTTAATCTCTACTCCATTCTAAATTATAACTCTGAACGGGTCATTATCATTATTATTTCTTTTATTCAGGAAGCTAGCTTTATCATCTGATTGTTTTTTTTTATGTACTTTAAATTTTTATTTTTATTTATATTTTACTTTAAATTATATATTATTCAATTTGTCTTTTTTTATTGGTTGCTAATATTTTAATATTTTGTAATTGTTAAACTAAATTTATTAATAAAAGCTAATAAAAAAAAAAAAGATACCAATAATGATTCCGATTTTTAACCAACAACGTGAAATTGCGTAGCTAAACTTTTGAAAAAAACTGAAAACGCTCATTCGATCATTAAAAAAATTGACAAAGTGTCGCAATCGACTAAAATTTACAATTTATTTGGCACGTAATGTTATACCGATTGACGGCGTACAATGCTCCGAATAAACAAGCGAATATTTGTTTTATGAAGACGTCATCTTATCCTAATATTAATCAATTTAATGAGTCTATTACGCCGATAATGTTCGTGTTATTATAATAATTCTCATATTAGTAGGCTACAAATAACAGAAAACAAATTTTTGGCTCAATATTAGCTTACTCATAATTCTCGTAAAAACATATTTTTATGTTTTTTTTTTTAACTTATATCAACGTCCATACGCATACCATGCCGCATTCATATAATTTATAAAACAATAAATATTATCACTAAGGCCCTTAGAAAATAATATTTTTTATCCGTACTAATATTGTAAGTGTATGGAATTTCATTTAGAATAGTTTTCATTGTAAAATGTGTAGATCCTAAATACGTCTCGATCTCAACATAAGAAAATTCTGCAGTGTAATATTTATAAATTTATAATAAATATTTTGATTGACTTTCGAGACACTTATGTTAATTTTTTTTCTTTGATAACAAATCGAGCAATGATTAAAAAAGAATAAAGCATTAATGATATTGTATTGGTATTTATGTATATATATACATATTAAAAGATAATTTAAATGCATTATTGATTTACTCTGTTTATTGTTATTTCATTTCCTCTTAAAGGTTTAATTGTTCGTAACTCATTGAAAATTAAAATGATCATTGGACATTGTTTGTATTTTTTATGTATAACTTGATATCTTTTAAAAAATTACTAATATTATACAAAAAGTGTGTAATAAGTGTAAATAAATAATTAGAAAATCTATCTAAAACTTTTCTTTCATTAATATAAATTACAAGTCTTCTGCATCACAATAACATTAAAAACATTATTATATTTTGAATTATATTTTCACGTATCAAGGAAAATATTTATATATATATATTTATAGGTATGAGTTTCATGGGAAATTCTGAAATAGGTTTTCTTATTTTAATTACATAAATTTGTTACTGTCTTTAAAACGATTATCATAATATACAAACTGATAAGTCTTTGCGTATTTATCAAAAGTATTATTTATTTGTTTTTACCCCATAGCCTAATATAATGGGTCATTTGGTTCGTTATTCATACTATGTAGACAGATCCTCTTCCTCTAATATTTTTTCACCACACTGAACAAACTATATACATTTTCACTTGAAAACCTGACTTTGAGCAACAACGATTTGGAACTGTTCCAATTGACCACACCACTTTACAATCAATTGATATAAATTAAAAAACATAAACACACTAACATTCTGGGGATTCGCTTCTGGCATTTTAATATCTATGCCCAATACCTATGCACATGAAATCTCGATGATTTTTCTTGTTCCACGACCACTCTCGTCGATAAGCGATGTAATAATGTATATTGAATTGAAAATACTAAACGAATCTGAGACATATAAATATTATAAAAATTATAAACATCATGAGTTTTAAAAAATAATGTCAAACCACTTATTTCATCCGATTCGTTTATGTTTTCGAAAACAATTATTTTAACATTGAACCAATCATACTCTTTACTTAACGTTAGGAATGTTCAAACATTTCTAAGTTGGACATCATTTTTTTTTTTTCTACATATGTATTTATGCTATATATTCACATACATATTTAAATATGCATTATAACTGTAAATGGTTGATTAATAAAACTTTTAGAAGCGTTATAAATTTTTATAATTATTTTTTTTTTTAGTGTTATAAGTAATAATATTTACATTTTTGTACACACGTATAATGAAAAGCGAAGAAGCTAAACAATAAGATATTTTTTATATTTATTCATTATTTTTAAAAGCTCGATCTTTTTTTGCTCAAACTGAAATCCTAAAACAACTATGCATTTTCAAAGTATTAATTATACATAAATGTACTGCAGTACTTTATTTAATGCATTAATATAAAATTGTACATGACTCATATTTGGCCCGAATTACGGTGATCGTTATTTTTAAACAAATAAATTAAAGGTTTTTAAGTTTTTAAAAATGTTTATGCCAAAAGGTGCTCGCTTAATATAAGAACAATTAACAGCAGTCATTTTAATCGTCTACTCATCAAATTTGAAAATAATACAATTTTATTTTTTGTTGCTTTCATGTAAACTGTATAATGTTATCATAAGGGCTCGGATTTAATTCATTAAAAATCTTACAAAAATGCACTAAAAAACACCTAAAAATGTATATAAAAATTGGCAAATACATTTATTTTAAATGTATTCTTTGTATTCTTTTATTAGGCTAATAAATACTGATAAATTATTAGACTATTAAAAATTTTATTAAAAAAAAAAAAACTGAAAATTAAAAATGTTTACTTGTAACTAGCGATCAAATACTTTCTGGTGTTAATTCTCCTGATATAATTGTTATAGAGGTTATTTACCTTCTAACATTTTTTAAATTGTTTCTATTAGAGTATAACCAAAATTATTTTCTAAATTATTTTCCAATTTTTTCTTTATTGATTTTTCATAATTACTTCTATTATTTCTAGATATTGTACGTGATATTTACTTGTATTTTTTGGACAGATCCATGACGAACTAGATGTTTATAACTAGGCAGTTTTATAAAAAAAAAACATGGGAGTTTGATAAATAAATGCATAATCTACGTGGACTTCAAAAAGCGTATGATAGTATCCATAGAGAGTGTTTTCTAAATATTATGAAAGAATTTTAATTTCCACAAAAACTGTACAATCTAATATCAATCAGTATTACGAAGACCTTGATTCAGGGTTTAGGTAGGAAATTTAATAACTGACCCGATTATAGTGAACTTGGGGCTAAGACAAGGTGATTCGTTATCGTCGATTCTATTCAATATAGTTAGGAAAAGGCAATTAGAGAAATAAAAATTGGACCTAATGAGGTTATTAGACTACAAGACACGTCGGTAGGTTTACTTGCTTATACTGACGATATAGCATTGATGGAAGAGTCTCGAGATAGGTTGAAGATGTTTTCAATAGGCTATATATAGCAGCATCAAAGTAGGGTTGTATAAACGAAGGAAAAACGAAGTATATGTTTTTTAGTAGACAGGGGTTATATCGCATTGTCATTCCATAAAAATAGATCACTATGAATTTAAAAGGGCAGAACAATTTGAATTCCTCGGTTCTATTTTGAAGATGTTACGCTTGAAGGAAACAAACTACTTTATGCAGTGATTGAACAAAATCTTGTAGGTAAAAGGGCCTCTGGGAAGATCAAGAATGCACTGGAAAAATATTATAAAAAAGGATGTTGAACAGATGGGAAATGATTCCAACCAGAAAAATCTAGCACTGGATAGAGAAGGAGCTTGGTTGTAAGACAGGATGGTCTTTAAGGTCCAATACATCTCAATACTGTAACTTCTATCCTAATTCTCAACGTGTTATTATTGGTTGAGTTTGAAAAGGGTTGGGTTTATAAATTTAAACTTTGAAATTCTAGAAGGTGCCACTAAAAAAGTTTTTTTTGCATTTGAAATGTATAATATGTTAAAATACTGTATAATATGCTCGTATACTGTACAAATATACATTAAAATAAATAAAATAACCGAATACTAAAAAATGCTCTTAAAGTGAAAAAAAATTGAAAAACGCAAAAAAAAACCTGAAAAAATGCAAAATAAAAGTTTCGTCTTTGGAGTGTCTGTTACATATAACCAATTTTGACTTGGAAACATTGTCTAAGGTTATTGAAACGGTGTGCCGGGGTTACCGGCACCCGGGATCTTTATGTACACGAAATAAATATCAAGTTATTTATTTAACATTAAATAAAAGTAATACAATTAACTTAGTAAAATTATTCGGAGCTACGCGGGTAGCTCGAATAAGCGGCCGCAGCGGGCGGTATCGAATCTGAGTAGGTGTGGTAGAGAATTAGATACACGGTCGACTTAAGCAAGCGAGCGTATCGATCGTGATCACTTTAGCAGCTGACACTTGTGTGAGCGCGCCGGAAAGGTTTGTATGGATATTGGCCCTGAAAAGGGCTGTTTTTAGTGTCGACGAATAGGTCATCGAATCACGGAGCCCCGCTTATAAATGCCGTTGGAGCTGGATTCGTGGTTGTTTTCACGGCCTTGGTTGCCACAGCCGCCGTGCAGTCATCGAGGTTGCTGTCACCGTATTTGAATCGCAGTGAACGCCGCAATTGGTCGTATTCGCCGCAGCCGTCATCGTCGTCGTAATGCCGGCGGGTGCTTCGATTCTTCTTATCTTTTGGATGTTGATCGTTGTGAATGGAAGAATGGAGTGTCGATGCTCTGGAAAATGACTGGTATATATACCTAATCAGACATCGACGCTCCATTCTCATTCGTCGAATTTTTATCTGTCCACCCAACGATGTAAAATAACACTATTACTCTACTCTATTGGTTGCCTTCGTACTGTTTTATATCGTCACAATGTTGTTATTGGTGGCCCTGAAAAGGGCGGTTTTTGTCTGAGCACGTGCTCCACGCTCATCATCCAAAAAAAGATGCATTTTGCATTGAATTCTGGATGGTAGTTATTATAGACTATTAGCAGATGTACTTAAAGTAAAAATAAAACATTTCCCGGATTGATAAAAAGATGATTTTGACAAAAAGTAATAACAATCGTTTCTACGAACTTTAGGCGTCGGAACGCTTAAACATTACAACCATCAGTATGGTAGTATTTATACATTGATATAACGTTATTAAGGTTATGGGAACTGTGGTGCACATATTACAATAGCTAAATGGATATATCGAGTGCTATTGCCTAAGAGTATATATAATTTTAAACACATATTGTTGGCGATTTGTGTGTTACAAGTGAAATCTATAGTTAAGCCTATAAGTTTGAACGTTTCCGTTTCATGTCATATATTTGTTCACATGTATATACTAAAAAATAGTTTTTCTCTCGGATTTTTCTCCCTGCTAAACGTATACACATTCTTTTGAAGAGTTTCAAAAAGTAATAATAATAATAATAAAAATAATAATATAATAAATAAAAGAATAAAAAAATAGTGGTAAAATAGAGGAACCGTTTTCGCCCACGAATGAGACGTTGATTGAAATGATGTAATAAATTGTTCGAAGGTGAGTACACTTCCGCTATAGTCATATATATCTTATATATATACATATAATCCCGATGAGAAGAAGGGGTTGTGCGCTGATGCAGGTTGTATCGTCTCCGATGTATGAAAGCAATCCATTTTCTCAGTACAGTACCGCCACCACCTTCCACTTGGAAAACGATGAGATATGTGAACGAATTCAATCACTCGTCTCCTCGTGCATATATGAGTTTGAAGTACATTCATATATTTGTGTTTGTACGTGGGTGGGTACGTAAACACACACACATTCATTTGTGGAATCTATATATAGGTGCACGAGTCCTACTATGTGAAATTTATGGTTGAAATTCCAACACCCTAAAATGTCTTTAAAATTTTTTAAAATATATAACTATTATAATTATGTACTGTAAACTGTATTAATATCATACTACTGTTATATTTTAATGTATTTTTAGTAGGGAATTCTAGATATATTATTCGTTGTTTATCTATACATAATATATGTGCAGTAAGTTTTAATTAAAAAAAAAAAAAAAAAAATGAATAGCATGTTTCTTTTTTTTTTATGTTTTCTCGAACTAAAATGAATAGTAATTACAAGGGTTCAGACTTGAAGACAATAAATCAATAAAAAAAAAAGCATTTAAAATGTGAAAAAATCTAATAAAGGCATTTAATTTATATAAAAAACAATTAAAAAAGTTACTTCAAAATTAAATAGACTAACTAGTTATTAATAAAAAATAATTCACTATCATGTTCTTAGATAAGTAAATTCTTTTTCAGTAAGACATTGACAGTTTGCCCATATTTTTGTACATAGAAAATGATCTTTGGACGTCCACCGAAGTTATTGGAGTACTTCATACATAAATAATTATCTAAATTAAGATTACTAATAATTTTAAACATAACATCGACAATGCACTGTCTTCACAAGCTTTTAATGATTTGTACCGATAATACCTAAGCTGTGTAAAAAATTATTAAATCAATTGAAAATCAAACATGAAAAAAGCAAAAAGGTATTTATAATAAAAAAAGATAAAAAAAAGGTAAAAAAAATACATATATCGTCTTGAATATTAAGTGAAACATATTTTAATATAATAATTATTTTTCTATTATTATTATTAAAAAAAAAAAGGATTTTGACTTCAAATCCAAACCCTAGTAATAACGATGAATTTTCCAAATATATATATAAGAAAAAAGCAATACAATTCCTTTAAGATTTTATAAATAATATAATATAGGTACGACTATCGTATATTACATTAATCGTTAAAATCTTGGATAGAGTCTTAGTAGTTATGCGTACATTGTTATGCTTTCTATTTAATTTAATTGCATTGGTTTTAAATGAATTATTATGGCAACAAAGGGTTACGATAATTATAATCAGTTTTCGGCCCTTCGTCCATTACTTTCTAGAAGTACTAAAAGTGATGTTATCTTAATAACCCAGGTATTATAATATTAAACATTTATTTAAATTGTTTTGATAAAATGTCAAGTTTATTCGGAATTGTTATAATTGTTTTTATCCAAACGAAATTTTAACTGTGTTATGTCAGTAAATACAATGAAAAATAATGATAAAAATAAAACGTATTTCAAAGATGATCCGTATTTCGGAAAACATAATTATCACTGCTTAAAAACGACACTTTACTGCATTATTCGTATTTTATAAAGTTAATAGTGAATTAGATAATATGAGTTTTATTATTATTATATTATATATATACTTTTAAACAAAATGGATTTTTCAACATTAGTGTATGACTATATTTTTCTTTGGCATACTTTTACAACATAGAAAATATTACTTTTAGCATTTTGTTTATAACGAAAAAACTCCAATGTGTAGAGAATTATATTATATAATTTTTTTTTAACAAGTTTTCCGAGCTGAAAAACTATATAAATGCAAAATTATATCTCAATAGCGTCATTAAAATTTATAAAATACGTATCACACTTATTACATTTACGACGTAAAGAATATTTAGAGTATATACGATTATTTATATAAAACCATATCATGGTATGTTTGCAGCAGAAAAGTAAACGTATCAAAACACGATTTAGAACATTTTTTTTGATATTTTTATATGCATGATAAAAAATAAAAAAACAATACGCATGGTATACAGAATATTTGATGGCTTAGTTTAAACTCATCGGTCGATTATACAGTATATATAAAGCAAGGCGGATTAAACTCTATTAAGTGATTCAATTTTATTATTATTGTTATAATTCTTAAATACGGAATGCTGAACATCGGGTTTGTCGCAGTCGTATAATCTATGCATTATAATATAGTATATATTTTCGTCCAAAAATTAGATTCAGTGAAATACTATTGGATATTCTTACCTTATTTTTCCTATCACTACTTTCCTTTTTTCCTGATCTTCGGGGGAAATTTATCATAATAAATTATCGAGTTTGCTGTAAGATTTCACTGAAAATTTGATCATCGATGACACCACCACAACAAAGTCTTCGTCGATCATGACTTATTCTTTTGATATGTTTTACATACCTTATATTGAAAATAGAAATACACAATTGATAAATTTAATTCCGGAAAAACGCTGGTCATTATATTCGGTTAAATTAATTCAAATTCTTTATTAGTATTAAATTTTTACAAAATACAATCTTGTCGAATTAAATTTAAGAATTCCATTAATATGACACAAAAAAGCAATGTTGGAAAATTTGCAGTAATTGCTTATATATGGTATACTAACGATTGTAAATAAAACATTTTTGTAATAGAAAAATGATTTACTTTGTATTGGATAATAAACGGTACATTTTATTTTTCAACAATTTTTACTAAACTATTGATGATAATATCATGCACATTGCCATCCCTCACTGTCAATGTAAAATCTCGGAACAATGTTTTTAAAGACAAATATCACGCATAATCTGAACTTAAAAGTATATTCTTAGAATTAAAATTGGTTACAATGCTTAAAAGCTACATGCGTCCAATGATAACCTATCCTAAAATCATTAATCGTCGTTAATTTCGAAATAGCTCGGTAGTTAAAATTATTGGTGTCTACGTTACTCCAGAGCCCCGTGATAAAAATTAAATGAAATAAAAAAAATTAATAACTAAATATCATCGATGTATGGAAAATAAAAAATTTCACAAGATGAACCTGGTGAGGTAGGTTGATTGTACAATAAAATATGTAAATATATTTTGCGATCAGACTTTCGATATTGTATTATTTATACGTACACATTAATTTGAATAGAAATTGAATTTTTCGACGAAAATTTGAGTACAGGTTACGATCGTATATTTAGTAGGCATAATGTTTATTCGCGTTCTATTTTGTTGGGTTCGGTTAAACCGTGCTTAAACACTACTGTTCGAATACAGTTTTTTTCCGCCATCTCGATGTGTCACGCCTTCACAATGTTGTTTTTCCGCATACAAGTAAAGCGTATTGTGTATATTGATCCCGCAGCAGCGCAATGCTATCGGCCACCAGCTCCTGTATATAAGCTACGACAATTACTTAAATTTCCCATTCCCGAGACCACATATATATATATATGTTTGTACAAACATAAATATTACACATACACACGCGCACACACACACACGCTAACACATGTAATGTGTATACATTATACGTATGTTTGCAGCGTCAGTGGCGGCGACAGCCTTCATTTATCATTCACGTTTTGCGTTTTACAGTCGACCGCCCACGACGTGTAAAACGGTGACGGCTAAAACGTGTACAACTACTGTACACCGTTTGCCCTGGCATCCTTCTCATACGTCCGTTTACTTTATCCCGTCACAATTCCAAATCGCCACCTCGTCATTGTCTTGCTCATGTCTGCATGCGTGCATACAGTCGTGTTAAACGCTGCGCTCGAATATACCTCCATGATTCTTGACCTCATCCCCGACAGCAGTAACTTCTACGTATATTATTACTACTACCACCACCACCACCGACCGCGCTGGAAGAATTCAGCAAATGATGTCACGAATAAATAAAGAGAAAAAAAAAGAATGAATAATTGTAATGCGAGTGAGAGAAAGAGAGAGAGAAAACCAATATTAATCGTTTAGCGTCTACAGTATTAATAACGACGACACGAATGGGCGTCGGACGAGACAACATTCCACCACCGCCGCCGTAGTCTTGCAGCGTTTAAACAACATTGTATGAGCGAAAATAAAGAAAAAGCAATATCAAAAGCTTTACTCGTTACAATGTAAAAAGTACAAGACCATGTATTTTGTAAAAATCCATACACAAAATTCATAAAGTTAGCATACAATTTGTAATTAATATAGTGTTATTGTTTTCATTTAGTTATACTTTCAATATGACTTTTCACATAAACAATAATGCATTATAATCTTAAAACCAGTATGTAATGTTTATAGTATATAGTAACCAATATAGCGATACATGTCACTTTTAGGATTATAACTTATTCAATCGTTTATATTCAATTACATTGCTTTCTTGGGTCAATTAATTAAATGTACATTTTTTTTTTCGTTGAGTCTAATAATTAATAACGTCAATTTCAAATGAATTAAGTATAAATATATATATATATATATATAATTAAATAAATTACAGACTGTTTGGACTTGGTACATAAAATTATACGATGAATTATGAATTGTACGCGGCACATTACCGACCGACCTGTATTTGTTTAGTGATGTATAGCTCAACTAGTAGTGGTTGGGTTCGTCGCTAAAATTCTAGTGAGTTATGTAATAGTAATGTGTGTGTGTCCTATAAAAAATATTTTGTGTATATGGTGTACATGTGTGTAACTTAAAAACTAGATACATAGTTACCATTTTTTCTAACTTAAAAACTCGTTAAAAAAGGGATACTCACATTGTATAAATAATATAATAGTATAATATTTTAATTAAAAATAATATAAAAATGATAAAATAAATAGTGTAAGTGACACTTTTGGCACAATAATTAATTAATTAATTAATATAAATTGATAATAATAATCTGTTCATACCACTGTATGAATTGAATGTATTAATTATTGTGCCAAAGGTGCCGCTCACACTATTTATTTTATCATTTTTATATTATTTTTAATGGTACAATACTTGAGTAATAAATACTAATAATAATAATAATAATAATAATAATTAAATATAAATATGGCACTTTTGGCCAAATAATCAATAAATAAAACAATTTAGTGGTGTGAAGACTAATGAGCTGCACGCCTGTACCTAAATCTAAAAAATTCAAACGAAAAATACCAAGTAATTAGAAAAACAAACGACGATTTGTGCCTGCAAACATGAGGCGATCAGCGCAAAACAAAAATAGTTTAATAAATACTAAAAAAGCTTGGAGATTTGCGCCCACAAAGTAATAAAAAAATTAATAAAGTAGCGATTAGCGCACTCACACGAATAGCAATAAATCAGTGGCAAAATGTTAGTTCGCGCACATATTTACGGCAAAAAAATCAAATAATAATAATAATAATAATATCACTTGAATAACTGGAATAACTGGGCAACGATAATAAATTCAAGATTCACGCACGGTGATCGACACAAGATGAGCAAAAATTACACCCGAATAATTACGATAATACTCACGCGTATAGAACGAAAAATATCCCGTCATAATCTTAACAATATTTCAATTCACGATGACATTCGCTTAATAGTTATTGAGGTGTTGTGTAATGTGTGCGCGTGTGTTTCGCCATTCGGAAATATATTTATAAAACGCCGCAGGGAGATAGCGGTAGACATTAATGTTCATGGCATGACCGTAGAGAGGTGGAAGGGGGATAATGAGAGGCATCCTAGGAGGGCGCAAAATTTGAACATTTGCATTTCAAGGTAAGAACTATAACGGTCAACGATGCACGTTTTCTTCACGAAAACTTCAACGTCCTCCGTAGTAATTAAAGCGATTGTTGATAATCATAACTAATAATTTTAAGGTTTTTAAATTAAAAATGTACGAGAACGCAATTTCGAAGTTTCACCCTTACGGTGTTGTACAAATATTCGGTTGCTGGGGTATTGGTGCGCGGACCTCCACATTAATTAACAACTAAACGTAAACATCAAACAGTTTTGGTAAAATTACTGCGAATTCCGAATGATACAGTAAGTCGTTCGGCTACGAACATTGTGAGTTACCGTTTTAAGGCGAGTGCCCGTCTGCTTTTCGTATTTCGTATTTGCTAATTCCACCGGACGGCCCGAGGGTTTCCGTCGAGAAAAACTGCGATTCGAACATCCATTGTACAGCAATTTACGCATGTCTTGTCGCAACAACGTTACCCGCAACGATCAAATTTCGATAGTGTTAACTAAATACGTTTTACAATGGGAAGACGGTCGATCGTAATTTGTTACGCCCAATTGTGATCAGCTTTTGTTGGTTCGGTAGTGCAGGTACGAATTCCACATGCTTAGATAGAGGTGTAGACGGACGTGGCTGAATGTTATAGGTTTTCAATAGTTTATTGTTTTCCTATTTGCTTACATTTTAAAGGGGCGCAATAACACGAACGTCCACTTTCTGTCGTCCATTGACTCGAATTCCTATACAAATACGCAGATCCGAAATAAATTAGCTCTAATCTCATGTTTGAATACATATATATATATATATATATATTACGTGCCGGAGAGTCTGTATTGAGCTTCGGACTTGCATCTCTCGTATTTTAATCAGACATTTCTTTGTAAAAAATAGCAAACCCTCGCAGTTAATACATACACACGTAAACACGTGCGCGCACACACACACATATGTATACATTGTAAAATATGAAATAGTCTGTCTAGTAAAATGATGGATTTAATGTCGGTCACGGTGAGTCCACTGAACTTTTAATTATTTATTCAAACTCCAACCGAATTTAACTATTCAAATGTTTCGTTGAACTCAGGCTAAAACGTTACGATTTTATTCTGGTGATTTAAGAAATGCATAATGCAAATACAATAGGTATTTAAATACACAACCGTGCTCGGTTATAACATTATCCATTGAAAGTATTTATTTATATCTAATAAGAGCAAACTGAAAAGATAAAAGTTCTGATATTTTAACTAATGCGTGGTTCATGACTGTGCTTCGATAAACATTTCTTGTTTTCAAATCTCGAATTTGTAACCAAAAGCACAATAATTTGGTTTGTATAAATTTCACATGGACTTGGGATATTGAATCGAACATCAAGTGGGTTCGCTAACACGTTTACAGTAATTTCGTTTTTATTGATTTTACTTGACGTGTATAGAATATGGAATACATTTTGAAGAAACTGAATATTTTGTCCACAGCTATATATGAACAATAACCGATTTCTAGTTTTTCTCATCATATATCATTTCCCCCTCCCCTCCGTCATACATTATTAATATTATTTTAACATTTTTTCCTATTTATAAATATACGTCTCTGGTATTTCGTAATATCATACGAATACGAGGTAATGGTTTTATATTTGAGAATCGATTGAAAGTTGACGTTGACAATTATGTAGGAAATGATTAATAGTTGTAATGCACAAGCGAATAGTAAATAAAATTTGTAATCATCTTATGGGGCCATCAGAAAAGCACGCTTATAGAAACTGCAAACACACGCACAATTTCTTCAATATAAATCTAACCCTTTGATCAGTGTGGAAAGGATTTTCGACCCTCCCTAGATGGGATCAATTATTATTGAATTTATTTTTCGCTGATTGTACATATTATCGATGTGTATGCGAATATATCTGATCTATTGCATAATTGCATAATATAATGTAATATGTTGACAAATTTTAAAAATAATTAAATATTTTTTGAATATGATTCATTATTTGGTCTTTTTGATTGTATCTGGTTAAATTCGTATTTCAATTTATAATATAATACATTTTTATCCCGAAACCCTAATACTCCATACTTAAAAGCTGGAATCCCATTATATTACCAGTCACCAGAATATTTATAAAAATATGTAATATTATATAGTTGTGTATACAACCTTTGTATAAGACATATTATTTAGCCCATTCACAAATCACAAGGTAAAAGCAGGATACTTGTCTGACACAAAACATTTGATTTGGTCTCGTGCGATTTCGTTTCGGAATATTTTCACTGTATTTTACGGTTATTGTCATTCATAAGTCGAGTTTTGCTGCTTACATTCACATCGTCAATGACGTATTTTCTGGGGAAGAAAGGGGTTCCGTATCTTAACTCTCTCAGAAAAATAAAAAGGTGCAAAGGTCATAAATGACTTTATACGAAGATACCAATAAAGAGAACATTAATTTATATTATGTCGTTATAAATAACTCTTTATTAATACAATATATACCTTATATATTTTATTTTATTGTAAAATCACTTATTTTAAAAAAAAAAAAAAATACTAAAAAATTTGAAAATATGCTACTGCTCATCGTAAGAAATTTTTGGTGACTGTGCAGCCATATTTTGATGAAGATAGTAATAAGACTATGATACCATTTTATGAATAATAATTTCACTAAGATCAGCCGCCATTAATAAAGTTTATGCAATAAATAAAATATTATATGAAAATGAAAGCTATAAATCCATTATTCGTTAGCTGTTTCGAGTATATATTTTCCATTTAACACGGGTTCCTATTTTATCAATTATGTTTGGGATAGGTGTCATTTAAATAATTCGATTGGATGTTGATCACAAATTAATTCATAGAAAATCTGTAATATAGGCAATATTGGTATGTGTTTTTTTTAACTCTATTTATTAAATTCCATTACAATTCAACATGATTAGTTAGCAAAAATTCTTAAGTTTCCATATTTAAACTATATACATTTTAATGGCACAATATAAGACAAGCGTTTACAGTTAACTTATTTCCCCAAGGGAAAAAATCATATTATCTGTACAATGTAATATTAAACCGTCGACTCCAAAAAACTTTTGATTTTGACCCCAAAAATATCTATTGAAACAAATCTCAAACTTACCCAGTTAATTTTATAAAGGTATTTCAAAATACCGCACACTTTTAGTGAAATGCAACCATAAACTATTTTTCAGTATGTTCCCCGAGTTTTTCATAACCGATTATTAATATTACATTTTATACTAGTTTATTTTTAATAAATTCTTCTCTTCTTTCAGCTCCACAAACAGCAGCACTAGCTTTAGTGACTAATTTTACACACCTTTTGACTGATTGAGTGTAGCAGAACATCTGAAAAAAATTTATCCAAAATCTCACTGTGTACTAGATCCATGTCACGTATAGCTTCAATTATTGTTTGTGTATTTACTAGTTTTGTAAGTGGAGGCTCAGATATAAAACTTCAATCAATTAAATTTACATAATTTTCGGCATCAAAATTTATTGTAGGAACTTTAAAAATACGTATTTTGAAATTTTCTGTGGTTTTTTTTGCGGATCTTTAACATTTTTTTAATACTAACTTCTTAATATGTTTTCTTTCATCAGCCAACATCACAATCAGTATATTTTTTGAATGGCCAAAACACCCGTTTCGCTGAATAACAAGGTCTATGACTGACTTCAAATTATCTGGTAAATATTGAGATAATTTTATAGTATTAAATAAGTGTTTTGCTCCATAAACGCAAAGTGATTTTGTTTTAATATTAAACCGCATAGGTATACTTTTAAAATAAAAATAGTAAGTACAAGTAGATTTTCAGATTGTTGTTTTAGTTGAAATATATAATTCTATTAGCAGTTGTAACCTATCGTTAATGAAAAATTGCTCCAGGATTTCTTTTAGCTAAATTCTCATCACATAATTCAGAGTGAATAGCTTGACATATTTCAAACAAATATAATTTATCTGAACTGAAATTGTGTTTAAATTTGGTAATCATGACTTAAGTACATTCAATTGGACTAAAATCTATAACTGGTAGATGTTCACAATTATTTAGTAATTTCCCGACAAGTTCAGTAAACGTTTTAGGACCCGTTGTGGTTCCATCAAGGAAGTAAATAGATGACGTAACGTTAGTTCGTTTGCGTATAACTGACAAATAAACCATTGCAACGATTTATTAAACTATTCTTCCAAAAGCCAAACTATACCTCTTTTGATTTTAGTATTTACTGCAGTTCCATCACAACCAATAGCCAAAATATATTTTAAATCAATTGATTTGAAGGATAAAAATGAAATAATATAGTTAAATATAGATTTGACATCACTACTTTTTACAGAAATATGCCCAAAGTATTCTGATACTGGCTTTTTTTAGTAATTTTATTTGTTCTTCATTCATTATTTTCCGGCAATTGTTTTTTATAAAACATAGTCTTATCTTTTCGACCATCATTATATAGTCCCAGAAATTCTTGATCAAAACTTATAAGTGATTCTTGTAAATTTTTCCTATTTTTTGCACGAGCTCGATGGATTTTACTGCGATCTACAACTTGTGTTTTATCGTTTAGGGTAATTAAACCGATATCTTGGAGAGTAGCAGACACACTAGCAGCCCCAACTCGATCTGAAACACAATATCTATCTAATGTTCTAGCCACAACAGGAAACACATTGGTTGTGGTTGTATTTATAACTGGGACTAGTGGGGATGCGATTAAGATTTCAATTTTTGGGGGTATTATTATACTTGAACTAGTGCTAGGTTTTTTCATTTTCAATCCCAGACATTAATATTTTTCTTGCATACGTTTCCCGTTAAAGTTTTCTGGTCATATTATTTACATTTTTCAATATTGTGTTTCTACTGAACCAATCATCATTTTTCGAGTACTTCGCTGGTTACTTAAAAATGGTCTTTCTTTAATTGATACTTTTCGACTTTTTTCATATGAACAGTTTTCGAATAATTTGCATTTACAAGTTATAATGCCAAATAGATTCTTACTCTCACTTTCAAATTTGAATAGTTTTATTTTATAACTCATAATATCTTTTTTTTTTTTTTTTTTATAAGATTTTAGAATATTTCGATAACTTTCGTGGTACGCTTTAATACGTGACAAAATTGTACGATGTTCTACAATAGGTCTATCAGCTTTGTACCACACTTCTTCAACTTTTGTAGCTATTAATTCACTTGTATTATGTACTATATCTTTGTATTGCTTTTTACCTGAACTATATTTAACCAGAATGAATAATTTTATGATATCTTCGTAAGTAGACGATATTAGGCAATTCTCTCCTTGGACCAAAAATAAGACTTCACTTCTTTTCTAAGTTAAGTCGTACTTTTATTTGTTATTACAATCGGATATAATTAATAATATTACACTAAATAACACCAATACACACTACATCAAATCATGGTAACATACAATCCATACTAAACATTAATAAATGTATATATTTGATAAGATAGAGCATGGCCCGCACGAATAGTTAATAATAAACTACCTATAACAAACTTGAATGACCTTGGAGCAGTACTTAAACTTTATATAATCAAAATTTTTTTTGATTACCAGAATACTCTAGTGATAAAGCATCAATTCCATATCCCGCGTAAAATAGTATTCGTATTTTTTTTTTTTTTTTTTTATATAACAACGCTCCACCCTATAAGGTGTTCTTGGTTTCTAACAACATAAAAGCGTATTCAATAGTGCTAAAAACCTTTTTGTTGTTGTTGCAACGTCGGTGAAAATTTAGTACTTTGTATCGGTGATGATAAATCGTGTACATTAAAAATGTGTTGTCCAAAACGCTATTGAATATGTTTAGAACACATGTAATCCGAATCCAATTATCTTTTGCATGTCGTCGAGCGACTAAACCGTAGTGCGAGCGATATATTTTTTTAAAATAAACTTGCTTTATACTTTATAAAATTAGGTACACTAAACGTTTTCTAAAGCGGTCCATTTCCTGTGTGTACAAAAAAATCGTCTAAGGTAAAAACCCTGAATTACATGGAAACCTACCATCTCGGAAGATTAAAACTGTATTATTTTCCACGTGGTTCCGTCTTCGGCTGTTTTAGCTGTATATAATAGGAATATCTCCAATGATGAAGTAAAAAGTTTTTACCAAAAAACTCCGCTCGGTAGTGGATACGATCATGAGAGATTTGATTTCGCTTTTTTGCCCTACTGTTAAATCGAAAAAGTAATGAGAAAAAAACAACTTTTATTCGAAGCATACTTTTGAGAAAACGTTTAAATGTATGTATAGAGACTGCAAAAATATAAGTCGTACCGTAACTGTACACTTTTTAAGCCGTTCCGGTGAAACGTATTAAGTGAGTGAATATTAAAAGTCCTTTCCGAAGAGTGTAGAGGATCAATGTGGGGACTTACGAAGGCTCAATGTGTACACGAAACAAATATATAAAATAATATTTATATACATATTTTTTTATACGTGAATTACGCACATTATGTACATCAGTACAAATTATGAATGTAATATTGAAAAACTGTAATTAATTTTTTTTTACTTTTTCGTGTACCTAGAACACAATACATAATATTATTATGTCTATTACATCTAGTCATCTTATACTTGGCTTTCTCAAGGGAGAAGGGAGGGAATATGGGAGATAGATCACCCTATGACTTTTAATAATTACGTGAATAAAGAATATATGTAACATTGAAATACTGTAAATGTGACGAAGACAAAGCCCTTCAAAGTGTATTTTGTATATTATATTATATTTAGTTAAGTATTATACTTGTATTTATACATAGTATATTTTTGTTTTAAAATATCTTAAACACTTGATCACTGATATATTATATGAGATATTTTCAATACTAACACTATATATGCAATACAGACCGATTACATTTTCTTTATTACTTGACAATAATGATTGAATGGACAAGAGGGGTGATGAAGAGAAAGACGGATAAAGATATGTGAATATGAAAAGTTATAACAATATGGTGCAGTATCGCTCGTACGAATATTGTACAAATGGTTAAAGAAATTAAATAAATATATTGAATGGATAAAGACATTCTATTATATATTTACAGAAATCTTATTGTACTCAAACATTGAGAGGGAACTATTTGACAGACGAAACCACAAAGAGTCGTAATAAAATGCCAATCGTTAGGATGGATAAATTCCGATTATACACAGATTCCGGTGTTCGCCTAAAAAAGGTTTATCGAATTAGTGATCACTCGCACAACCAGTGATTAGCGATTGAATGGCCAAACCTATGCCATTGTTTTTCACACTGTAAAGATGTTATCAACGTTTGTTATGTAAAGAGTTCTTTAACTTACTTAAAATAAAAAAGTTTAATTTTCACTTAGTGTAAGCACCATTTCAAAAAATAATATATATTAATAGAAGATATTTTTAATATTGTTACGGCTTTGAATTTGTTCTAAACACAGTAAATATATATATACATCCTAAAATTGATGAATAATGAAATTTTGCGACTAATTCTTATAATATTGTTTTGTATACTGTAATGTAAACATGACATCGTAATTGTGTCCAATGCATATAATTTAATATAATATAGTGCAAGTGTGGAGTATATCTTGAAATATATTGTTTAAACTTTAAAGCCGTTTGTGAACTTTCATGCTGGTCAAGTAATTCAGCTATACTACATATATATATATATATATATACCTTTACTTCAATGCAATTAAGCTCGTTAAGTTTAATTCGATTTTTAAACACAACGTTCTTATTAAACAAAACTAGATATTACATTGAATGATAACATAGGTGTTCAGGCCATTTTGATTCTATTAACCGGTTGACTCTATAAGACATTTTTTTTTTTTTTTTAATGATTATAAATGTTCACATATACTTAAAATAAAACTAGAATTAAATCAAAAATGATTTAAAAAAAAATTCTTTAAAAATAATGATGGCGGAAGTTCATCCTTTGTTTCTTTGGTCTCCAAACTGGATAATGATAATGGGTGTACTTAGGTTTAAAGAAATGATAATTTATTTTTTTAGTTAAATGATTCTGAGCATAACTTCAGTTTAAAAATATACCGTTTATATATTTTACTATTTTTAGTCTATTTATCGGTATACCTATAGGTTATATTTTTTATCAACCTGTTTAAAATGTTCTTGTTTGACGGAGAAAAATCGTTTTTACCAAATATTTCATAATATTCATAAAAATGATCCAGTACATATTGATTCAAATAAAAAAAATCAATTGAACATTAAGAACATATTATTATGTTTGGGATTTTCTTTTTTGATTCCAATAAATAGTTGATTTTATTAACTATTGATAATATTAAGCGTAATTCACTGTATAACTACCATAGTTGAACGTTTGAATTAAAATCGAATGGCAAAATCTACATAAATTAAAAATTTTATTTGATCCTGTCACAAATATTACGGATAGTTAAATTATAGATAACCATCAAACTATTGAAATTTTCACTATATACTGTAGATACGACGAAATTGATTATTTAATGTCACATATAAATCAAATTAAATTTCGTCGTATTTCTGTATTTTTCCTTTACCGAACACCTGAAATGTTTATACAATATTTATTTTGGATTTTTTTCTATTTAACCATCATTATATTAATAGTAATGTACAATCGCATGAATAATCAATATTTTTTTCGATTATGGCTCTAAATATTGATAAAATAAATAAATAACTATATATATATATATATATGTATATTGTATTATTCATACAATATATATTGTTTTACTATTTCTAAACTAACACACAATAACTAACAGTATTTTATTTTGTGTGTTTTTGAATTTCACCAATTTTGTATAGTCTTTATACTCTTGATAAAATAATATTATTATAAGTTGGACCGGTTTTATTCCTTCATTAATATTATCAGAACGCTAATAAAATATAAAATAAAATATTATACAAGTATGATGAAAAGTGTTATTACCCACAACATTATTTCTAAAGTTCACATTCTTATATTTATTTTGAATTAACTTTAAAAAATATAATACTATTGACCATTATATGGACATATCGTAATAGTATTGTTTTTCGTATAATATAGAACGAGGCGTCATATTAACAATGGAAAAATAAATAATCTATTTTTGATTTTTAGTAATTATGAGTACTTATGACACGAACATTTAAATAATATATTTACAACTGTTTGCACAAAAGTGAAACCTAGGCGTAATCATTGTACATCATAAATTAAAATAATTATTTGGTTTATGGCAAACGTTTCAAAAGTTTTGTTTGCTTTTAATTCGTGTTCCTTAATAATACACTATGTACGTGTATTCAATTAATTCTGTTCAACTACATATCTGTATATCTCTGTTGAGTATACATTCTACAATACTTTATATTCTATTAAATCAAGTAATGTCCCGAGCATACATTTCATAATGTAGGTACTCGAAACATTAATTTAAGTTATCAACGATTGAAAATGTAAGTAATTCAAATGGATCTAAAATCAACATTAGGAATGAAATACTATGAGTATATTTGTTTCAAAAAATATTTTCATTCATTTTCTAGTCATTCATGTTATTATTTTAAAAAACACTAATGTAATTGATAATCAAACTATAACGTATGTCAAAATTACATTATATCTATCTAAAATATGTTTTCCTATTCACAACATGATATGTCATTGTCAAAACAAAAATATAGTTCCACTTGAAATCTAAAAATAATCTATTTTTGATTTTTTGATGAAAAAATATTTATTTTTTTTTTAATATTATCCATTCATCATCAAAAACTGGATATCATATCATGCTAATATAACTTTGAAACCACATACCTGTCTTACATGTAAAAAAAAATAGCTTTTGAACATTTTATATAGTTAAATATAACTCTATAGTATATTGTTTATATAAATATAAGTATAATTTTCTTAAACATACACATATGTAGGTGATATCAAATAATTTGAGCTGAACCTAATGTGTATTATATAAACTGAAAACTATCATAAATCACTTCAATAGTATAATCTTCAGGCGTTTTTTTTATTTATAAAGTTTTTTCAAATCAATAAAAAATAAATAATAAATAAATCAATGTTTTATATAAATCTATTAAATAAAAAAAAAATTAAATTAAATTATTTATTATGCATTATACTAATTTTTCCGCATTATACTAATTTTACTAAAATTTATACTAATTTTATTTATCCTTATGCCTGATGTACTCGATGCGCAGTTCTTGTCACTTGCACTAATCATCTAGAAGTCACATGAATTACACAACTATTTGTTTATTGCACACTATTTCCAGATATTTTAGATTTCTGAATTTTGTTTCTTCTTGGTAATTGCTGAATTTTAAGTCCCGCATTCTCGTTTTCATTTCTACAACATTTAAAACAGGTAAATCCATTTCGTCCACAATTTTCTAAGAAGATGCCTCTCGCATTTGTCGTTTTTTGTATGAAACATATTTAGTATTCCACAGACATTCATATTGTTTAAAATATAGCAGAAACCTTATTGTTGTTTCTGCACTTCATTTATCTGTCACATTAAACTTTGGAGTATTCAAATAACAAATAAATATTATAATGATATGGAATATTTAAGGAATTTAATTTGAATATAATAAAACAATTTACTTATTTTAATTATTAACTTATTTATTTAATTTAATTCAAATTATTTACTTCGGTTAAAATAATAAAATTTTTATAGACGTATGAAATATTATTTTTATTGATTCTTTAATTGAAACGATTGTTAATGTGTGAATATAAATAAATATTATGAAAAGTGTAAGGCGGACAATTTATACAAATATATATATATATATTTAATAAAATAATTAATAATTAACTGAAGAAAATATTTATAAACCTATAGGTATACGTATATATTTTTAGGACATGTATTGCATCATAGTACAGTTTATTTAAAAAAAGTTACAGGTTTATAATAATATTTTTAATAAAAATTGTAATTTATTTTTAAATATCACAATAATAAGACAAATGCATATAACTCGAGGTATTACAATTTCGTGTAAATAATGTAAACAAGTGACATATTTTATAAATTTAAGTACATCTTATTTAAATATTCTCTAAGATCCACGCATAATTTAAATTTATAATTTAGTCGACATCATTCACCCGTAGCTTAAAAATGCCAATCCATCACAAATATTAAAGATGGGCTTAGTAGGCTAAACGTTAAGTTTACATTATCAAAAAATTAATGTAAATCATATGTACTTAATTCCCCGGAGAGTTTGAGTAAACTGTAGTTTTTTTTTTTTTGTGTTTTTATTTCATTGTCTTTGCAGTTTTGTTATAAAATGATATCGTTTAAAATAATGGGGCCATTAGTATCCAAAAGTACTTGAAATACTTGAAAAAAAAATCACTGTTACTTTGTCAAAGTACTCGTACTGTGAAAAAAAGACAACTTTTATGGCTATGTTAACTTTAAAAATACCCAGAAGAGATATTAATAGAACCATATACACCTCTATATATAGACCACAGTAGTATATAGTTTATAGAAAGTGTTTAGGTCTCCCGAGTAGTTTCCCGAAATGTAATAATCTTTAGTCCAGTTACAGGTGCTCGAGGGACATTAGAAAATTCTCCTGCAATAGAGCGACATATATATATCTTCTATAAAAAGGCAGAGACAGAAAGAAGAATTCAATGATAATCACCACTCGACAGCTATTCTATCGAGTATAGTTTAATGAACCCAACTCTTCCTAAGGGTAAAATGAAAACGTTTATTACGGCGACAAAGCGAAGTGATTTCCTTCTTCATGCGTCCCCTTTATCGTCTCTTTCAAAATTGATTTCTCAAGGACTCGTTTGGACTATAAGCCACCGCTGGCTATGATAAAATACAGCCGTTTAATCGGAAATTGAAAAATATCAACGATTTATTTTTCTTTTGGGGTTTTCCCTAAAAAAAAAGAAAAAAAAATGATTGAAAAGGAAATCTAATAAAACAAAACTTATATCAAGTATGTCCATAGTCCCTACACGAGTTGAAAAAAGTTCTCGATAACATGATGAAAACATGTTTATTCGGCTACGAAATCGTATACAAAATCGTAAACGGTATATATGTTACGGGCGAAGCATAAAATTTGGGCATTTTATACATTTTCCGGATAAAATATAAAATGCCCTTTGTATGTAGGGCAATATAGATAACAGATTATATGATTTAATGAAATATGATAAATCAATGAATAATCACATGTATTTATATTATTGATTAATTCATCTCAGTAGATATAATTAATTGCACCACCAATCCTTTCTTGGCTGTGTTCCCTTTTTTTTTTTTTTTACACGATTCGCAACTATTTACGTACAGCATAATCATTTCTCTGGTGATATTTTTATATTTTGTATTTACATCGTGTTCCATCCTGTTTCGTTCACCATGTCCAATCGATAAATGAACATTATGTATCAAATTACTCTTCATTATATTCATAATATTTAATTTCGTTGTTTTCAGATACTAGTACAATTAACTTGTTAACATCAGAAACTTTTAACACGTTAAGTATATTTTTTTCAAAGTTTATAATCATTCGGTACCTTTTTCTTTGAATTGCTTTTTAATTGCTTTATATGTAAAATTAATTGATCATAATTTAACATGGTAAAAAATGAAGTATTTGAACTTTTTTTTTTTAACAAATTGTTGAAATTTTTATTAAATTTTTCCATATTTGAATAAGTAGTTACGTACGCACTGAATGAATTAACCTGCACTATATAAACGATTCGCGGTTACTAAATAGTTAATTTTTGAGGATAGGTAAGGCCGACTGCACGATAATCACTACAACTATCTATAATATAACTTATAAATCAGTAAATATACTAATAATATATTATGTCACGTTCACACGTATAATATGTAGATAAGCAGACATCCTCATTGTAAAAATACGATAAGAACAAACAAACTAGTTACAGATAATAATTTGACTTTATTACTACTATGTTTTACGATTTATCATATTTCATTAAATCATATCATCCGTTGTCTATATTTCCCAATATACGAAGGGCATTTTATATACTGTCCGGACAATATATAAAATACCCAAATTGTATACTTTGCCCTAACATATTATAGATACTTGTATATATACATACCACAATAAAATATTATATTACGTCAACGTGATATTTTTTTGCCGCTGATGTGTGTTCTACAACAATGTAGAACACAAAGAATAAATATTAGTAAGGTTTATGACACAAATCACAACCCTTACTAATATTTATTTATTTTCATTTATAATTGGAATCCAAACGTCTCAGCATACGGTGTTTGATGTTCGATAATTTTATTAAATTTCAATGGTTGTGTGTACGCCATGTAAAAATAACGTTAAAATATCGTGTTTATTATAATCTTTTAACTATTTATAATATTATGTACTATATTTACTGCTATATTTTATAACTATTTATAATTATTATATAGCTATTCATTACTATTATTATCGCTCAATAAAACGTACATTGGCGAAATATATCGAAAATCCGAAAATCTTTTCTTATCCACGTATTACGCGTGTATACGCTAATAATCTACTATAACGTAGGAAAATTTAATCTAAATCTTGATAATGCATATCGTATCTACTTCTACATCTAAATTAAATAATTGCTGTGTGGAGGGAGGTGTCGGTAATACTAATATGTATACATTTTATTCCAGTCCGCCGCGAACTTTGTGAAAAAATACAACAACCCGTTTGTCCGCAGCGGACTTTACTACTCCGCGGCGGAGCGGCGTCTGGCCGCGCGGACAGTCTGCTTTCTGTTTGACCGGACTTTTAATATTTCATGTTTTAGGTAAAAAAATAAATAAAATCCGGCTGATAAAAATATTGAAATGCAAAAATATTATAGGTAAAATCAGGTTGAATTATTTATAAATAAAAATGTGAACCGAAAAAAGGAAGAAATACACAAGAAAACATGTATTAAGTAGAAAAACCAATGAAACTTTTTACATGCCAACAAGTACTTCATTAAGCCATAACAAACATGGCGCTGTATCTTTCTCGTTAGTTATATTATTCCACTCACGTAACATATAAATCGTCTCTGCTACTCGCCAGCCATATAATATACCGTTTCCGGTTCAATATCTCTAGAAAATTGTATCCTCTAAGTAAATAGCTATTTCGCCGTATGACACGAAATGTGTTGAATATATTAGGATTTTTTTTTTCCTGTTCTTGTCATCTAATTACTTTGTTTGCGCAGTATGTGATATTGTTTTAACACCAAACATTTGCTGTTAAAATTATTCAACTTATTATTTAAAAAAAAAAAACAATCGTAAAAATACAATAATAATAATAATAATGTGTAAACGAAAACCAAATTATTTTGCTAGAATAATACATTCCGCCAACATAATCTCGTGTGACATACAAGGCATATAATATAATGACGATTTACTAAACGTGTCTTTCCTGAAAATCTCAATATTTATACTCTTTTAAAATGGAGTAGGTGTTTGATCGTTTTAAACTAACACTTTAATAAGCGTACGTGAATCGTACTCGGTGTTCATTCAATTTTTCCACGAGATTCGATTGAGAAACTCGGATGAAAATATAAAATAAAAATAGTATTGAAAAATATTAATTTTAAATTACATAAAAATCATAATTTCATATTCCCTAACACATTGGTTCAAGTTGTTTTTTCCAGTATTGCATCTAGTTATTATAATTATTCAAAATACATAAAATTAGTATATTTTTAACAAAAATCGAATTTGTTCAATGTTCTTACCATAATTTTTATAAAATCTAATTATTTAATTATTATTATTATTGTTTTAATTAGTAATGTAATGTATATTCGAATATCAGTATTCGATGCTACAATGCCTAATTTGTTTTATTCGTTTTTCTATGACAAGCTTTTTTATACTATTTATTATTAATAGGTAATCCATATCTACACAACTAAAGATAATGTATGTCAATGATTAATCGACCTAAATACGAAAATAGTTCTTATCTTGCAGGTACCTGTCCGTAGTTAGCTTTATTTTATTCGTTATAGCCGATAACTCGTAATAAGCATACTCATTGTAAACGTATATTTTAACATACAATCATATGTGCCGTGCCGGGACTTAACGCTTTGTTTGTTGTAAGCAGTATCTCGTTCTAAGCGATACTCGCTATAGTGATTTATAGTTTATACTGTATTAATAATAATTGAATTATGATATTCGAGTATTTTGCACAATTTTTAATTTTTGTATTTTAATTACCCTGTCAAATAGTAAATATTGCTGGCTTCGAATCCACTTTTTGAAGGCTTTTATGCACCATAAGCCATATATTATTATTAAACGTTTTGTGTTGTAAGAAAACTAAAACGAATAATTTTCGTTACGTATTGTATTGTAGCATCGAATATTGATATTCGAATGTTCGAATATTTGAATATACGAATTATTTACGATAGACCTATTCGAATTCTAATATTCAAATAATTCCCATCACTAGTTTTAATATTTTATTGGCTTGTTAAATATACTAGTTTTATCTTGAATTATTTGTGAATACTAAAACAATACATACTTAGATTTCGTTTTGTTTTTTTCACATAATTGTCGTTTAGCCAATAGAAACTCATAATATTTATGTGTAAAAGATATAATTGTATAACTAATTATATTTAATAATGTATTTTATATTTCATGAAATAATGCAACTATTTATTTTTAAATTCACTTAAAAACAATAAATGTACATACAATTATGTTAAAATTTATGGATAAAGTGTATATAATATTTTAAATCTTCTAGTTAATAGAAGATTTTTTTCGATAAAATTTTTTTTCGTCAGTTTTCAATAAAAGATAGACTTATCCATGATTAAATGTATTAAAATTTATGATTCCATGAAATTTAAATTATTTTCAGTAAAAAAAGGTATGATTTTAATTTCAATATAAATCGATTTCATAATGCATTTTATTCCAGGTCTTTAATTAAAGAATTAATTGAGATAACGTTTAATGTAATTGTTATTTAAAAAATTATACAGTTTGTAATGATGAATATTAAAATTAAAAATTAATTAATTATATATACTCCATAATTTTAACTCATTATTGTTTTATGAGCACAATATAGCTTCTGTATTTTATATTAACTTTTCTTTCTCTCTCTCTTGAATTTTTTAAATTTTTTAAATTGAATAAAAATGTTTGAACTTAAATATATAAAAGAATAGTGTATTTTATTAGAAACCTTAACTATCCACATTTACAACGAACTTGTAATAATTATTCAAAAGAAAAGCATAATAATAGATAAACCGAATACATAAATTTATTTTGTAGTACGTTATAAGAAATAAATTGGTGTATTTAATTTACGAATATATTATGAATGTACATGTAAAAATCTGTTAACAATTCATTTGTGCCGATTTACACCGCCAAAAAAAAAAAAAAGGCACATATCTTGTTTTTATCAATGTCTGTGATATACTTTTATAATGATCGAAAATACGGTTCAATCAATGTCTTGATTTTAAACCGGTGGAAATCGAATGCTACTATTTTTATTACTTAAAATCTAGATTGATTCTATAAAATTATCAATTGTAAACAACGGACTTGCAGTCATATTTTAGGTGATTAAAATACAATACCATATTAAAAATTCTTTATTTACTATTCCAGGCTGCAGTTAAAGTGGAAACGCATTCCTGTCGCCATGCTACTAAGCCCAACAACAAAGAAAAAAATCAAAATCCCAAATGCATTGCTTGTGAGTACAATCAAACAAATATACTATACTATATTACTATAAAATGTAAATCAATCTCATCACTCTGTGCTTTATATATATTTGTATAAATTATGAATTTTATATTGGTACATATCATAATAATATAATATATATATTATATAGATGTATAATTTATTTGTTTATTTATTTATATGTATTAATTTACGAGTTTTAACCATTTGCTAATTTTAATTTTATTATATTTTATTATTATTTTATTAAATAGGATAAATAATTCAAATATTACTTATTCACTTAGTGATTAAAGCATATCAAAAAATTACAAAATGTTTGAACTTAAATTTAACATAGTAGTTCCTTTAATACTTTTGATTTGAAATGAGGATTTTTCAAAAACTGCATTTTTAAATCAAAACAAATTCGGAGCTGAATATGCAACTTTTACATTTTTTAATATCATTGGATATACGAGTACAACGATTTTGCACCCCATTAAACTTGGCATTTTTATACATCGAAATTGTAATAGATCGAATTTAAATATCTCCACTGACTAGATCGAGTAATTCATTTCGTATAATATTTTATATTACGTTCTACTGACACCGTCATAATTTATCCTAACTAACGCCTATACTCTACTTTAGCAATGCATTATATCTAAAATATTTATTTCTATGAATTCGAATTCAGAAGATTTCTCACGTTTGACGTTTTTATGTAAATTATTTTCCTTCGTAAATTTATATATGCACGTACGAATACACGTAAGCATATGTACACATAATACTATGCATACACGTAATACATAAGTATAGTGATCTAACATAAAATAAATGTAAAATAATCTATTCTGGAATTTCAGTTGTATATTATTATTATTTTTAATCTTAAACATTTAGATCAGTCGAAAAAGTTCACAAAGTACGTACATGTTGATGTGATGTACAGTACGAATACCACACGTCCTAAATGAAGGTTTTATATCAGATTTTCCGTACTTGCAATGTAAATACTTAATTAATTCTGTTATTGTAAACATCTATGTGTGTGGTACGTAAATATTATTATACTTTATATAGTTCCAACCGTATAAAATTAAGATCTAGAACAATATCAGTAGTAATCATTATATAATTTGGTTAATTCATCAGTTTACATGTCACTGTTATAATACTAAAAATCATCGAAACGTGATAAATCTAATAGTTTTTTTTTCCTTTTCAAGTCGTGTATGATAATTTTATTTTTAATGCATTCATTGGGTTTGAAGTAATTTTTTTATTTTATAGTACTTTCTTGAGACTGTTTAGTGAATATCTCTGACTATATTAATGCACCTTAAAATCAGCCCTAATTATTTCTTACTTTTAATAAGAATAATTTTAGGCGAAAAGTGAATTATAATTTTTTTTCCTCCGATTTACGTTTTTGTCATCGCTACTCATTGTTTGGAGTACTCAAAGTTTTGCTATAGGCCATTGATTGCGAAGGGCTGATGGACGAAGAACAAACGAAACATTATTACTCTTGCACTGACGATTCCGTCATTTTAAAACAATCGGTACGATGATGATCATACATTTTGCGAGCGGTCTGCGAATTATATTCATCGATCTTGTTGTACGAATAACATATTGTCTATAATTTCTATAGATATATGCGTGAACCTATTAAAGTATTAAATATATATATAAATATCTATAACATATAGGTGTGTATTACAGATAGGTACATACAGACGGTTTTGTTACACTAAACTCATTTCAATGGATCAATACTAAGTTTTACGGTCGGTATGATTATACTCGTATTTAACAAATATATATATATTATGATCATGTGTTATAAATCGAAGTAAATGATTACATTTTCGCTATACTATTATTAAACGATTAATGAACATTACGCAATAAGATTTATGTTTATATATATATATATATATAATTATTATTGTTATAATACATCGTCTGACACGTCGTCACGACATCATTGATCACAATAATATTTATGAGATTAAAATATATATGAAGGTCACGAGACCTTTTGTGTGTATGTTTGAATACCTTCCGGAAGTTTCAAACTGCACGCTGACAAAAAGATTCACTGCTATATGTTTAAAAATATTTGCAATATTTGTTTATTTTAAGCATAATTTTGTCAAACATGAGTGATAAGGTGATCAACTATTTTGGTAAATACCGACAGTTTATAATGACGCCTAAAAAGTGTCCAGTAATGTTTTAAGACCGGTCTTACAGCTGCTTTGAGTGAAGTTGATACAACTTTCTGTAACTCTGTAAACAAAGTTTATCGAGTTCTAAGAACTTTCTAATACGCACAAGTCTTAAATAAGCCTGTTAAGCGGGATATTTAAATCAAGTGGAAATCGTAAGAGATGCTAACTTCACCGACGTTGCTACCTGTCTTATTAATGAATAGACTTATTTATGACCAAAAACAGTTACGGTTGAGACTAACAAATAATGCCATACCAATTAACGATGTACATAATTTAAGTCCAGCCAGAACTGATACATTTTTACGGATCCGGGTGATTTTAGCATATATCCTTTAAATTCTTACCTGTCATCAATAAACCAAATGTGCTAAATAAAACTAACTATAGTTCCACGAAAAATTAACGTTATTCATTAAATAAACCTCAGTGTATACTGTCTTGCCCACCATAATGGCAGTCATCAAATTCGTCGAAAACATATGATAATCTGCATTCTATTGGATAATACGTGCACGCGTGTGTGCTCTTCTGGCTCTAAATCGGTTGTTGGTAATTGCGCCACACCCATTGCGAAACGTTCACATAAATGACAGATACTGGCTTTTCAGTAGAGGCGTGCATGTGACGACAAAGTTCAGCCAACACCATCCAGAATTGATTTACGGGAGAGAATAATTGATGGTCCTAGATTAAAAAAGAAAAAAAGCATATATCTTACGCACCACACAAATTAGTAAAATGTACAGTTTACCTAACAACAAAATGATTTTCATGGTAGATTACACGCATACAAATGTTGCACACATTCACTCCCACTTACCATTAATTTGCCGATGACGAGTGTGACATACAGCGTGACGTTTCGGACAAAATTTTAGCATGAGCCCCAGCGATAAGACAAAGTCTATGTAGAAAATTAGAAAATTTTCCTATACATATGAACGATTACAGCGTGCCGCGACGCTCAAGAAGTTTCAGAAATATTTTTTGTATGCTTTATGACTATTAGACTAATGCACTTTTATTTTGATAATAATTATTTCGGAGAAGCTTCCCCCTTCCCCCTCCCTGAAATATATTTTAGATTCGCTTCTGATAGAATGTTTTTTATCTTTGTTGTTGACGCTCCGTAGCAATAGAACCAAATTTGCAGGGTTAGCAGTATACAGCACTTTTATATGAAGTCGATATAATATCGTATTTCTTGTAATAATAACATGGTATATTTACGCCTGAGGTCCTGATAAGTAGAAAGGGTTTCTTGGAAACCAAGAGCCAAGAAAAAAAATAGGACTGGAGATTATCCTCCGAAAACAAGGAATTCACATAAAAAAAATAATTTGAAAAAAAAATCTTTCTCAGTATGTATAAAGAGACTGAACGTTTTCATCGTCGGCGCGATTCAACTGCAAATGAATAAAAACTGTATACCAATATACATCAATAGTTTTCAAGCTCCAGCCCAGCTTGTTACAATCTTATTTGAAATATATCGTATATCTTTTCTATTTAGATAAAACTAGAACGGCTGTAAGTCATGATTTAATCTTTAGGATATCGCTATCGAAAAAATTGGGAAATATGTGAGATATATAAATTAAAGTACCTAACTACATTTAAAAGTTGCATGTTCCTTATTAGTTCGTTATCGATCACGAAACGAACATAATACTCGTTTATGTGTAAAATTACAATTTCATGTATTTCCTTCGTTATACCCTTATAATATGTCAATTAGTATAAAACGTAAAATCTCGGATGAAAGTCACGTTTTTCAAGAAAAATAGACCAATAATTATATTTTTTATTCAAGTTTAAAAAAAAGCTATATGTCAAGAATCTATTGCAGTGATGAAAGAATATAATTTAAAACGACATTATGATTACAAACATGTAGCAAAATATGCTGTGATACTAGAATAAGGTGACCAAACGTCCCGTTTTAATCCCGTTATTTCCATATTATTTATTATACGTATGTTATTAATGCTTGTAAATAAAATATCTACGTATGAAAAAATATAAAACAGTTTTACTCGTATATTTAAAATGTGAAACCAAAGTTAGAAATAACGGATAAAAGTTTTTGTGGAACGAGCGTCAAGTCCCGATGCCGACGAACTATAAAATTACCGATTTAATAATTTAATAATAATTAAAAGAAAATATTTTATTATTTAGGTTATTTTACTAAAAAAAAGATAAAGTAAAAAGAAATTAATTGTTTATGATATGACAGAAATTTGGACTTTACATAACTCTCGAGATTTGTGACCATATGTGTTAACGTATATGAATGAGGTTTTTTATTTGGGAGGAAAGGAACAGCTGTCCCGTTTTTTTATTTTCTTAATATGGTCACCCTATACTAGAACAACTTCGATTTGACGAAAACTTCATTAAGACTCAGAAGCTAGGTTGTGTCGAAACTAGTTATATCATAGAACGGAAATTTGCCGCTTTATCGAAGCCATTTACTAATGTAAATCTTTTGAAAAAAAACTACTGCTGTGGGAAATCCAGCTAAAAAAATAACACAACTAATTTTCTATATTTATCGGAATACAATGTTACTTCAACGGAAAATACGCAGAATCAATTTCTGATTTAAAACTCCTGTTTTATTCGAAGTTCTTAGATTTCAAAGTTCATGAAAAGTTTTTTAATTTGTTTTCAATTTCATTTACATTATCAGTTGAATCAGCCCCAGAAAATATACAAATGGAAATCGCTGATTTACAGAACAATAAAATATTAAAAAAAAAGTGCAATCGCGCAAAACTTTCAATTTCTTATTCAAAATATATTTATATGGAGGTATATGCTAATCTTCGAAATAACGCATTAAAAATGATGTTCGTTTTTGGTAGTACTTATACTTGTAAACATACTTTTTCACGAATGAATATCGTCAAATAGAAAACTAGAATTCAGTTAACCGACATTCACTTAGAAAACCCGTTGAGAATTTCATTGTCTCCGATAAAACCAAATGTAGAGTAATTAGTTAATAGGAAACAATGTCAGTTATCACGCTTTAAATAAAATAAAGAATTTGTAATTAAAATTTTAAATATGTTAATCTAAATATGTTTTTAAAATGTAATCATAAATAATAAAATAATAAAATAAATAAAAAAATAAAAATAAATAATAATAATAAATAATAATAATAATATAAATTAAGTGTTTGAACAAAATACATACATGTTTATACTACGAATGCGGCCCTTGAAATTGCAGAAAATAATATGTGATCCAATTTATAAAAAAATCTCCTGGCTTACACTACACATATTATATTATATCTTTGAAGATCGCAAATTCGTCGTTTTTGTAGACAACGATGTAATGTGATTATGTGCGCTGTTTTTTTTTTTTTTTGGACTAAACTTAACCTAACCAAAACTAGATCAGAAATGAATAATAAAATCTCTTCTAAAATAATGTTTATTGAAAATAAATTAGTGGTAAAAGAACACGAAATATTCTTACGTCATCTTACGCAATTTAAAATTGCACTATCATTGAACATACGTATATATTAAGGCCTGCACTAATACTAACTAATAAATAAATTTGTTGGCTGATGATCTGAATGGAGAGTAAGGACCCAGACCCTACATGGATATTCTACTGAAATGTTCCATAAAATTATTTACATGGATGTGAAATTCAATAATCAAGTATCACATACTTTAATAATACTATAATAGCTTTACTAATAAGCAGTTTTATCCTCCTGAGGCCCAACACGTATTTAAATTTTGTTATACTACAAGCCCAATGTCAATTTCAATGGACATTTTTTTTCCACGTATAAAGGCCCGGCCTAACCAAAATATTTGTAGTACAAAAAAAAAATGGTGGGCTTTTGTGGGGATAAGAGAAAATGTCCACTGTAGTGGACAACGGGTTTATAAAAATACAAAAATGAAATTAAGCTTGGGCGCTAAAGCAATTATAATAATTGTCCATTATAATGGACATTGGACCTCAGGAGGCTATAGTTTAGTGAAAACCATGCGTACAAGACAAAGCAAATGTTCATAAATATTAGCAGCTTATACAGCAATATAGAAAATAAACAGCTTTTCAGTTTATGCATTAATATTCAAAAAAGTGTTTATTAATTAAACGGAAAAAAATATTTAATATAGGATATACATTGACAAGGTACATAATGCAACACATCGGTTCGTTACGCGCATAATTGATAGTACAAAAATAAAGAAATGAAGATAGAGTATGATAGTAATAGAAACATTAAAATTGATTTTAGGAAGGAGAAAAGGACAATTTCCAGGACATGCATGAATCATTTGCATAGAATATAAGTTGAATGATTTGTCAAACTTCATCGTTTTTATATGTTACATTATCTCATAATGTCGTCATGATGCTGTGTATGGTGACATTTAAAAAATTTAAATCGCACTCACACCAAGACTTTGCATCTCATTATCTAACTAACACATACATCCGCTCCTCTCGTATATTAGTAAACAGCAGATTAACAAGAAAGAGTGATGCACACGATGCATATATACACTTCTGTTCGAGAAGACGATATAGTTAAAGAACAATGGTGGGTCCTCTGAAGGGAGAATAATTTGAACTACTCAGATAACACCAACAATCCCCAAAGATAAAAAATCGACTTTATAAATACATACAAACATACAAATGCGTTTTAAATTAAATCTACAATAAAATGATTGCATTATTATATAAATTATAATATATGTATATTATAATGATTCGTAATTCGACACTTCAAGCAGTATTTGGTAAACAATTTTTGTTAAATCGAATGTTAGACTTATATTTTATTAAAATATTTTTATTTATTTTTTGAAAATATCTTTGTAGGAATTATCAAAATATTTTAAAAATTCCTTTTATTTTATTAAATCCGAAACGCTAGAACAACAATGTGTATGTAAAACGTTAATAATTTATTAGGGGTTGTCTCAATAAAATTTGACCATTATTATTATTTTTGTTTATCAGTTTCCTTTTTCATTTAGTTTTATTTCTAAATCTTCTCACAAAACAATATACACTATATTTATAAAGATTTGTTTAACTGTATTAGGATATGACTGACCACAATCAACCGTCTATCAGCCATCCACCTCTTCATTCCATTATCTATATACGATATTGCGCATTTGTGAACATTAGACATCTTTAACCGTAAAATACTAGAAAAAATATAATCACTCCTTTAATTTCAAAGAAAGTTTGAATCAACTTTATAGCTCATATTTTCTGAAATCGGTGAGCAGAAACGTTTTGAGAAAATCGTCGTACATATACACTCGAGCTAGAGTTAAAGGATCTTTAAACGTTCCAATGAGAACTTTCGGAACGATAAAAAATAAAGCTGAAATTGCGTATAGGTATAAAACCGTTATAGCTAATAGAAATTTGATATCGCGTGAATTTTTATAGCGGAAGGCAATAAGAATATAACTTCTCTTAAATGTCGTTAAATTATACATTTAAGATGTTATTACGTGTCAGTCGGGATGTTTTCGCCGAAATGAAAACGGATTTTAACATATGTATTAAATACTATATCTTGCATCATAAAACTATTAAACCGTAGTGTAAATATATTAAATCGTCGTCTCTTGTTGAGTAATTTAAAAGTTAAAAAATAAAATAAGCTAAACATTAAAGATTAAGAACCGTGCAGAAGCATGTTATTAAAAAAAATGTAAATGTCATCTAGTCCGTTTTATTATTCATAGCATTTCCCTCCAATTTGTTTTTTCACATTTTTTTTTTTTTAACTTGAATGTTCTAAATTTGATTATATCAAGAGTGATTTATTTTAATACAGGTTATTTTTTTCAATTTTCATCTTTTATCTACTAAAATCACAGTGTAAAACGCATGAGGGTAGAATTGATTGAAACCACCCGAAAAATCATTTAAAAAAAAAGTATAGATAATAGTGTACCCTGATCTAACAGAGAATTTTACGATACATTTTAAAGTTCTATTAGCGCCTCTTAAAAAACGTATCCGAAAAAATTATAGCCCCGATGAAAATCCACGATTATATTATTACGCAAATGATAATTAGATGTTACATGCATCTACAGTCACAAATGTGAAACGTAACGCGTAACAAAAATACATTATTTTTGTTTGATTTTACGTTGACGTCGGAAAAGTAGATTTTTTAAAAAATAACGGTCTGTTACGTGCCAACCGATCGATCTGATGATTCAGTTTCAACGTCTCAGTCAACGCTTGGTTTTAGGTGCAGTCAGGAATAATTAAGACTTTTTAAAATACTTAAATTTATTTAACTCATAAAATTATCCTAAATACAATTCTGTAAATATTCTAAGTAGAAATTATTTAAGTCCTAACAATTGTAACTTATAAAAATAGTTTGAAATATTTCTAAGTCCAGACCATAACATACACTGACGTGAAGGTGCTCAGTGCAGCATAGCCAAAACTCGTCTGATTTGCCCTTGTTTTCGGGTCCCTTTTATATGTGATATCTGTATGTGTGTGTGTAAATCTCAAGTGTGTGTGTGTAAATCTCAAGTGTGTGTGTGTAAATGAGAACGATAATAAAATAAGATAATTTCCTATAGATTATGAGTGTGTGTGCGTTATCTCCGGACCGTGACATAATTATTGACGCAAATGCTCAAGATGTGGTCACTATTATTTCGATTAACTATTTATTTCAATTTCCCATAAGAACGTTTATGTGAACCCTTTCACTTGTCCACGCTTGTGATTTCGATATTCTAATTTCTTATTATAATCTCTAGTGTAATGACCACGTGAATAAAATAATCTCATCCCCAGTTGTTGTTTTTGACGTTCATGGAACACTCCTTGTGTTGTGTTTTATTATGTGATTACACAGGACGCGCACTCCTTGTGTTGTGTTTTATTGTGTGACTACGCAGGACGCGACAGGTCCAACCAGCAGTGTTGGGAATAGATAATGCAAAATTTATCTAGATAAAGATAAAATATAGTATGTCCAAATTCATCTAGATAAAGATAATAGATAAAAAAAAATTAAAATATCTAGATAAAAAAAAAAGATATTTTCAAAAAATGTTATTTTTTGGTCAATATTTCATATTCTAATAATATCTATGAAGACTCAATTATAATCATTATTATCAATATGTACCTAGGTGCTTAATGTTTTTTGTAATTATGTTGTGTACCATTAAGCAGTATTTATGTATAATGTACAATATTTAATGATAGTTAATCACTAAAATGTTACACAAACAAAAAAAAAAATAAAAATTGCTCTATACGTATCAGGATGAATACAGAATACATAAAAAATTATTTTAAGTTAACAATATTGTTTTCCATATAATATTAATTTGATGATTTGCATTATTCTATAAGTAGTTACTACTTTACGGGTTCCAAAATTGAAGTAAATACTATTCAGCGTATGAGTTACATGTGTATAGTAAAATCAAATACCTACTATATTTGAAACTTCCATGGAAAATAAGAAATTAAGTTTAAAAATACCAAAAATATTTTCCAAACATGAAAATACAAACAAAATGTCATACCAAGAAATAATAATTACTTATTAATAATACACGAGTTATGATTCTGAATACAAAATCTATATGTATAAAATAAAGTGAGGTTAGTTACGGAATTTATAATTCAAAAACGGCTGGACCGATTTTGACGATCTCTGATTTGTTGGATTTGTCTCCGTACAAGAATAAAAATAACTCTAATCTTGACAAGAATACAGACATTTATCTAGATAAGTAAAAATGTTATCTTAGATAAGTTATTAGATAACTTAGCGTTATTTATCTAGATAAGATAAAAGATGACAAAAAATCTATCTAGATAAGTCCCAACACTGCCAACCAGGATCTAAATGATTTTGTTCGCCGATCGAACGTGAGGAACTATAGTACGGCGTTCGTGAACAAGAACGAACTCTCCATTTCGAACGTCCTCGCGTTAGAATATTTCTTCTTCTGAACGAAATAGTTCAATTGATGTTATACTAAACCAGTCCCGGAGATTTTTTAGCCAAGATATCCTTCGTCTACCAGCACTTCTTTTGCTTTCTATTTTCCCTGGAAGTATAATTTATAAGTTGTACGGGGGCAAATATTCGAGGTTCGGATCGAACGCTGTTCTTTCGACGTGTACCCATTCGCAAATAAGCGGTTGCGTTCGTCTGCAACGGACTTGAGCAAATAATATAATAGGACAAGAGCTTCACTGTTATGTTACAACGTTAATAAACGTTAATGCACGAGCCAGACACGAAGACGGAAAGCAATTATTTTAACACAACCGTGAGCACGGAAACGGTGATGCAGACCGTGTTGAATGACAATTAATGAAGTACACAACGCGGCGACGGAAAACTTTTTTAACGTAATTGATTTATCGTAGACTTTTAACCGAATTATTTTTATCGGGTAAACCAACGGTTTTTCCGTATTTTGCTACGTTTCGTGTCGTCGTCGTCGTTGGCACTATGAATGATGCGGCAGCGGTGCGGTAAGTGTTTCGCCGCGACGCGAAAATTCCGTTATGATTACGATGACGCTTCGAGTGCAAAGTTTCTCGTTACGTTCTCTCGCACGAGCTCGACCGTTCACTCCGAGACGATAGGGGATGGGAGAGGGTTAACTGTCTAACGCGTTTCGTGTTGGCCGTCCGTCAGCAAACACCGTCTTCGTCGTCGTCGTAACTCTGTCCATTAACGCCAACGAAAGAAATATCACGACACGTTTCCACCGACGCTCATTAATGTTTTTTTGTATTATGTATATTATATTTATTATATTGAACTCCATGGTTTAACACTTGCACTCGCATCGACTTTGGTAGTCATCTGTTCCGTACGAACTCGACTTAGACGTAGTCATTCGACCGCCGCGGATTGATACACCGAATAACCAATAACTGGTTCACACCCCCCTTCTTTTGTTTTTTTTTGTTTTGAATTCTTTTGTATTAATTCGCCTCTCAGAAACACCGCAAGTGGCGGAGCTGGTGCACACCCTTGCAAAACGCGTTTCTATCGCTATCGTTGTTCGAAGAATTGGTATTTTCCCGAATCACGGCGCTTTAACTTTTAACTTCAAATCACCACGGTCGATGAAGTGATGGGCTTATACCGAACGTACATACCTATCCGTTTGTACACAATTCTCCCAGTGTATAAATCTTTTCCGTACACCTAATAAGACCTTTGGATATACACAGCTCAAAAATACTAACATCCATTACGATTGACCATCTATTTAGGTATTTATGATAAATGATTGTCTACATGACACGTTCAGTAACTTTTGAATGGATTTTGAAATTATAATACTTGGACTATATTATATTATTATTATTAATTATTGTAAACGGATAAAATATAACATTCAAATTTACATTGTTCCAACATAAAAATATTTCAGTAATTTTATATACAATAAACCTTTTAAAATATAAACATTTTTGGAACGTTAAGGATCCTCGAGCATATTGCATTATTATTTGAACACATTTGAATAGGTAACCGAATGAGTCATTAAATATTCATTCGAATACCGTGCTAATGTGTTATACTCTAACATACGGAAAAGATGAATCGAAAATAAAATAAGAAATCGTTCGGCACCACTAGCAAAAATAACAAAAGTAGAGAACCAATAATATATCGGAAACAAATAAATTATTACAGTATAGTAGTGTAAATGTTACGAAAGTATGATCATTATGGTAATAGAATATAAAAAATATAACTTAACCTATCCATTTACTTTTTGAAGATTAAAATTTACTTGCCAAACCAAGCGCCTAATTAGATTTCTAGATAAATTAATTTGTAAAATAAACCGAAAAGCTTGAAATTATTGAGTTCTCACTGATAGTGATAATGTATCCAATTGATGCTTATTATGAAGAAGATACAAATATGAATAATTTAGTATTATAACAAGTGATTAATGAATTTATTCAACAATGATAAAGTTTTTCCAATTCGCTTAATCATAATTTTTTCCAAATTACCGGACTAATTTAATTTAAATCTTCTCATCACAGTCTAAGTATAAAGTTAAACATTAATTTATGAAAATTATTACGTGAATTATTAAGGCTTATTTTCGAAGAAATTACATTTTTTCACTATTTTAACAGTAGCGTAAGTACCATTGAAGAACAATTAATCTATTTTTTTTTTAATTTTCGTGGCATTTAAATATTGTGTTTGTTTTTTTTTTTAAATAACAACTATCAGTTTCATTTATATAAACCCAATAATTTTCTGGAAACTATGATTTATATATATATATATATATATATATATATCAATTATTTTACCAATAGATTGTTATCTATTGATAAAATAATATATCTGTTTCTTTTTTCACTTTGCTGTATTTTGTGAATTTTAATGTCAATAAAAGTGCAATTAAGTTATTTCAGGTCAGCCGAAGCTATTTCCTCCAAAATTGAAATAACGTTTTCCTCCACTATCTATTTTGCACCACTTCCATTTTTCTTCAAATAAAAGTATTTTCCATTTTCCTCCTATTATTACAGATGCACTTATTGATTATTAATTTTCCTGCACTTACTGGTCACCATGATATATTTACTTCTGTTTTCGAGACTTTTAGGTCAGATGAGATACTGGGATGAGTGAATGGTATTGCTGTATTGGTCTTTTCAGCATAAAATCAATGTATCATTGTTCTCGTAAAAATAATTCTGAGTGCAAGAGGTCGAATGGATTAATATATATTTCTAAACATGATTTATATAGTAAAAAATAAAATTGCTTAATAAGGTAGGTCGAACTTTTAATGTTCTTATTTTCATAAAAAAAAGGCATCTTAAGTTTTCGAAAATCGAAAATTTCAAGTACCTTTAAACAGTACAAGCTTTATTAAAATATTTCAAAACTATAAAATGTTTTTAATTAAATAACTAATATTGTTTAATAAAAATTCTTTTACGTGAGTATCCGATTTCGTCAAAATTTCATTTTGAAACGCTTATAAATCATTTCAGTGATTTTCTAGCAATTTCTTGTTACAGCTAAAAATAAAATCATATCAAACATTTTGTATTCATATATGAATTTTAAGTTTCATGTATATATATATATAAAAAAAATCTAAATATTTTACTAGAAAAATATAGCAGATTATCATAATTCTTATTTTTCTGTCAAAATTTAATATTCAATAATATATTTTTTAAATTCAGCTATTTTTTTCTCCATAAAAAATGTCAATGATAATCAATATTATATACACCTATATGTATCAAGAACTTTATAATAAATTTGCATTATATTTTTACAAAACAAAATTATTTTACAAACATTTTCGAATTAAAACTAAGAAAACATGAATATTTAATAAATTAATTAAGGGTAAAATCAAACATCTTATCCCTCTGACTTATCGGGGTCCTAACCTAAATACGTCATCGTTTTACGTGTGTGTTTTCATAACCGGTCGAACCAAAGCGTATGATGTTGATTTGACACGATTATTTATACATTACGCTCGATTGAAAATACATAATTGATAATTACTACATTCATGTGGTACAACTTGTATGAATTGTAAATGTAGACATGTTATCAATAGCAGTACACGGAATGGACCCCGATGCCCGGATATAAATACAAAAAAATCGAATCGCGTCATGAATGCCCGCCTTGTATATACTCTTTTGTTCAACGGTTATAAGAAATTTAGAAAACAAATATTGGTCCATGCCACGGTGGTGCAAAATTGCGCCATTTCTCAATTATGTGAGTGTCAGTTCTAAGACGAAAGAGGGATGTCAATCATTCGAATTTGTTGAAAAACTTCGGAAACCGAAAATCATACAAAAAATAATCCTTTTGCTCCTTTAACATTGGCCCAGAAGAGCCGCCCAAATGTGTAGGAGAGAACGGAAATCGATTTAAAACAACAATAGAAAAATGGTCTTTGTACGCCGAAGTCCCGTCGTATTATCACAGTGTTCGAGAGCACCGATTTGTATATATGCCCCTTCTCCTTCCCAGTACCCGGTACAAAAATGTATTCTAGATTCAGCACTAATTCCGTCCACGTTAATTCGCGAGCGACTATATATGATTATAAAATGCGTGTTAAGATTAATCGCGTACCTACAAGCTCGCATTTCATATGGACGTTGATTCGACTCCTGTTTTCATACAATTAATTCTGCTGATGGCGATAGACGCACGTTCTCGCATATGCGCAAGGATTCGCGCGCGCGCGAAGGTGTGTGTGTGTGTGTGTGTGTATGTGTGTGTGTGTGTGTGTGTGACGTTGCTAAAGAATAACGTGATAATTCAACGTAAAACGGATTAAACGAATTATTAAAATTATACATAATTTTATACAATTATCGTCTCGCGTAAACATTATAATAGGTATGTTTTATTTTATATGAATTCACGTTTACAACGCAACACTAAAATTGTGTGTACGCATAGCGATTGCGAAGTCTTTTTCGTACAAACGAAAACTGCTCGTGAATATATAATACGCGCTTCACATAATCACAATAATTATAATAACAGTCATGGTGAGGATTTAATTCAGTTCGTTTTTCGTTTATTTTCTTAACGTTTTGTGAAGGGAACCCCACACTATGAAATACCGTCTTTATATACGTGATGCGATGACATCACTGTCAAAAATATAGGTGTCCCTGCTATTATACGATCGAGATGCGCTAAAAGGCGAGACGAGGAGGACGAAGATTGTGTCAACCTTAGCTTCTTGGGCGTCCAGTTTCACATGACAGTTCTAATTATGTCTTTCGTTACGGTCGTTCTACACTTACCACGGTACTTTCGTTTGTAAGACACTCACGTGATTTCACCGTAACAGATCCGTGTTAACAAGGGCTTGACTTGTGAATTTTAATTTTAATAAAAAATAATCATAGTTTCTCCGTGTATCTAAATGATCAATCATGTATATTCGTATCCATTAGACAAAAAACAATTTTGAAATACACATTTTTAGATATTTTTTTTTAGAGTTTTTGGTCATAAATAAATTTCTTGTCAGGGTCTTTTTCTGCGTTTTACGAGACATATATATTCAAAGTGAGGAGGTTGATGTTCTGTTTAGCACATGGAACAGACTAGAAGTTCCCGTATCATTTGAAGAATTTGTTCACTTTGACGATAATGTCACAACTGCTGGTACTTTTACTGACGAGGAAATTATTCAATCCACTTCAGTCAATCAGCACAATTCTGACAATGATGACGAGGAAGAGGAGGCGGAGGTTCCTGTCATATCGTTAAAAGAAGCAAAATTTTTTATGTCAGGATTACGTCAATTTTTTGAACAATCTGAAATGGACGAAAAAAGATGCGATACAATTTTCAATGCTATTATTAAGTTAGACAATGCTATGGACCAGATTGCGACCAACAATTTTTCACAAAAAAAAATAACAGATTTCTTTAATATGTAATATGTATATAAAATATAATACTATGTATGTGTAATAAATAAATATCAATTAATAATTTTAAAATGTACATAATTATATTTATAATAAGTTAATGTCAAAATAAACGTTATATATGTATATACAATGTATTTTATTTATTAATTTTTTTCCTTCGATTTTTCGAACACTCGGTAAATCGAAAACCTCTATAAATCGAATTTTTAACTCGGTCCCCTGAATTTCGAATTATCGAGTGACTACTGTATATATATGAGACTTATGATTATACAATCATACAGCCAAAGAAGTACATTTATTGCCGTGAAAGAGTAATGTTCTACGAACAATATTTTCTCGTCTAACTATACATAAAAGTAGGGGGTTTAACCTCAAACCCTCCTCCATAGCTATATTATCAATCCTTGACAAACATTAAACCATGTAAATTCATAACGCATATGCATGGTTCATATACCTATGGATCCAGGGGCACGTGGAAAACCATTTGGTGCTCCGTGGGCCAAGATAACGTCTCACTTTTCAGCCGTGACTCTATGTGTTCCACGTACGCCTCCCCCGAGAGTAATATTGCATATTTACACATTATACCCGATGTTTGAACTCGTTTTACCAACGTCGGTCGTGTAGCGATCGCGTCTTTGATGATACCCGTCCAATCATAATTACAGTTAAAAGGTTACGATCAAAAACAAAACCTGGCAGCTGCAAATTGTAGTGCCGCGTAGGACTATAAATACGAGGAAAATCATCATAATTTAAAAAAAATAGACTGAAATTATTTTATCAATAAATTACACTGTAATTTTTGACATACTGTAGTGTAAGAACTATGTTATTGGTAGAATTCGTTGGTAATGTTAGATAATTTTCAATCATCCTAGAGTTTTTAGCAAGTAGCTAACTGATAAGTTAATGTTAGATTAGATTTTGGCAACTTCAGAAAGATTTAAAATAATATTTATTAGTTTATTACTTAAACAAAATTTAAATATTTTTACATTCATTGTCTGATAATCTGAACACTGAAAGCAATAATATAAATTAAATATTGTTTAAATAACAAGGTAAATGTAACTAAACGAAATATCTATAAACATAATCAAACTTAAAATTATATTATATACACCAAAAAACAAGCTTGCATTTTTGTACCAATTAAACATAAGAATCATAAACTGATAATTAATAATATACTAAACTAATCAGTTCAATTACAAAAATAAACTAGTGAATTCAATATTTATAAACAAAACGACGATAAAATATTTGAGATAATATAAATTATCATATACCAACTTTGAATTGTTCATAACTTAATTAATGTAAAAATGTTTAATGGCTTAATGTAAAAAAAAAACACAAATGTTATATCGAATAAAATTATTTGCAATTTTTTTTTTTACGTTATATGTTCTTTTATTGTTTATTGATTTTATTTATATTTTTCCGTTATAATATAATATATTACGTTTTGAAGCCCTGCTTACAACACTATTATAAGTATTAATAATTAAAATAAAAATTAAAAATTATTAGTAACTATTACTAACTATTAATAACTAAAATATATATATAAATCGGAAAGAGCACTACGTAAGCATATAACATGTTGTTAATGTGAGAAAAAGAAATAATGCATGTCCTACGTTATTTTTGTAAAAATAAAATAATAAATAAATATATAATAATACAATAATGCAAAATGTATGAAATTAAAACTGAAGTGGACTAAGTATACTTAGTCATTATAATAACTAGTTGAAATAAAAGATCTGTTTAAGATTTAAACACAATAAATAAACTTATTGCTATCACTGTTATAATAGTAACATTGTTGACCAAAAAGAAGATCAATAATAACGATGATATAGTATGATTTTATACTTAAAATATCTGGTCAATATTTACGTTTCGCATTGAAAAAATATCGGAATCAATAGATTGAAATAATAATAAAAAAATAGACTTTTTTTTTTTTCTGAGCGTGTATTTTAATAATAAATTAAAATAAAGTTAGTATAAATTTAAATAATATAAATATTAAATACATTAAAATTAGTTATATTTTAACTTTCTTAATTTATTTTTTACCAAAATATTATGAAGTTAAATTAATTTCCGGGAAGAATTTTTAAAATATTTTTTATTAGAGAGAAGTCATTGTAATTGACTAACGTTCATCGAGAAGTTACTTAAAAAAAAAAAATAAAAAACAATTCTTGTCTTATATCTTTTAAGATTTAATATTGTAATAATTTAAGTATTATTATTGTCTAACACGATTTATTAATTTATCGACGAATTCAATTAAAAATTGTATCGTTCCGATTGATGGTCGTAAATGACTAAGATCAAAATATTAATAATTAATAGACTCAAAGAAAACATGAAACATTCCACCCTTTAATTTATTCAGTTAATTTACGATCGCGTGTTGTCTTTTCTTATTTACTAAGTTTTGAAATAAAACAAAAAAAGATTGTTTTTTTTTTTTAAAGAAAATATAAATAAAAACATTTGGGTAAATCACTACACCAGCTATATAGTAACTTATAACGAGAAAAAGTGTCGTGCCATCCTTTGAGATTGACTACCGTCCAAGAAAATTCGCTGATTTACTCTGTAGGGAATTTCCCGTACATAAAGCTGGTTTTGTTCAAGTACAGACCATAATCCCTTTTTCGTGCGTATTCTCATGTTTTGGTAAAAAGAAAAAAATCGAATACAAATTGTATTTTTTTTTATTTATTTATTTTTTTTAACCATGAAATAAAATGTATATAAAAATATATGTGAACACATCAGAAATCACTAGTCTAAATAAATCAATCTAAAAAATAAGAATGAATACAGTACAACACTTAGGACGCAGTATGCGAAACGAAGCGAAAGTGAACTGTAAACGATTTTAATGTTTTGAATTTTGAATAAGAATATTTACATATTTTTAGGTATTCATTATAATTATCTACACGTGGGGTCGTTTGACCGTTTCAGCCTTTGAAATTAGTTTTCCCTAATCGTGGATTTTTCTTGTAATAATTATCGAATGAGAAAACACGACACGGATCAAATTTTTTTCGAGTTATTATAAATAAAAATGTGAATTATATTCACAGGTACACCGGGCTTGAAAAAAATTGTAGCGAACGAATCGAATTAAATCGCATGTTAGTGAAATCACAGAATATATGAAATTAGAATGGTCACTTGTAGATTTAAACAAGATTCAGCCGCTATATTTATGGAGTCCTAGTTTCGTATCACTTTAAGAGTGATAACATTTATTTTGTGACAGTAGCGCAATCAGGAATTTTTCATGGGGGGGGGGTCTGACAAAATAAACTAATATACAAATAATAAAAAATTATAAAATATATATCTAGAATATGATATTAATATACTATTATACGTACCAGGGGGGGGGTCCAGACCCGGAGGCCACCCCCCTGGTTGCGCCACTGTTTTGTGATGATGTACTGAAAACATTGAACGTACTTATTTGTTTCGGTACATATTATTTATTAAACCACATCAAATATGAAATACATTCACTGTTGGGACTCCATAACAGTGGCCGGATGGTTTTTGAACATCCTCGTGTGTAAAATCTTATCAATGACCATTCTGATCTCATATATTCTATGGTGAAACGTAGACTCGTATTACGTCGACGCGTTCCTCAATATTTGCTCGGAATTTAAAACGCGCGAGATTCAGAGCGATTAATCATCAAACGTTTTCAAATCAAATCGTCCCGTTGTTTATTAATACGTAATCCGGCGGGTGAAAGGATGGCGCGTTAATTTGTTTAGTTTTTTTGATTGGTTTATGACGAGTGTGTAGGGTCGTCGTATGCAGTTATCGAAGTTCTGTAGAGATACGTATAGAAATAGTACCTGTATCACGCGATCGACAACGCAGGATGCGGTAATAGCTTCCGTCAGAGTGACCGTAATTTAATCGTTTACCAGAAGGTGTTGTGTGTATAGTAATCAGCTATCGTGAAAAGTACTGTACAAATTGTCACCGAGTGAGATGTGTTATCGTGTTATCGCACCCGGACGACACGTTTTTTTTCGACAAGTCGTTTCGAAGAAAAACTGGGGAAAGAATAATGACACACGGAAATAATATTTATTTTTTTTTTTTTGCGCGTAAGCTGCTTAAAACGTTCTCACGCGTAAACTCGTACGAAGATAAAACTTCACCCACGCGTAGGTATTTATACGGCTTACGGAAAAATTTAAAACCCAATAATAAGTACGCGCCGACCGCCCCCGCCGATCGCGGCTCGTACAGAATAACGCGCGTCAACGACAATATTCCGTTTTCGCGTAATCACTTCTCGGAGTTCGTTCGAATCTAAGAGTAATGTGTTATATTGTTTACATTCAAAACAATTTTACTCGAAATGCCGTTTAAAAAATAAACTGTTTATGGAAAAAACCGTTAAAAATATATTATACAATCATTTTTCTGGAACACAAAAAGGTTACTGTCGCGAAAACAAATTATACACTTCCATTGATTCCTACATGCGTATTTTACCGATACGTTTAACCGTCTAAAATTATGACTGCGTTTGATGTATTCTCGACTTGATCTCTAAACGTTTTTTCCAAACAACGGACGGACGTAATCATAATAAATTACCGCCGAGCTTGTTGTTTATTGCGCTTAAAACGGAGATTATTGATCGGAAATCGATTGCACACAAAATGTCCAAATCAACAACCGATCAAGAAATAACGCATTATTAATATTCATGGTGTTGCAAACGAAATTTCAAATCTTTTAACGGAAACAATTAAGCGCGATAATACTATTACTATTATCGCTATTCCATACAATTTATTTTTATTGTTCTCCGGGGTGGTTTCCGGTTTTAAAGAATTCGACGCAGCTCCGTCGTAGTTTACGATTTACACGAATAAAAACAAATCATCGCCCATCATTTACTTTTCGATATTTTAGTTAGAAGTTGCCGGTATCATTAAGTTAACAATTCGATTATATTATGATAAAAAAAATCGATATTTTATGAATTTCGTCTTCGTCGTCGTCGTCGTCGTCCCCAAGAATGATTTAACTGCAACGGTATCTCGGTTTATTTATTTACTGCGTCGCTCTCGCTCACTCTCTCAGTTTACCTGCCCGTCGCTCTGTCCCTACGTGCCGTTGAAACTTTCGTGAAATACGAATATTCCACGTATCACCTATGTGTGCACGTATATGTGTCCATAAAGCACCGGAGGTGTTCCGAAACGCGGTAATATTTACATTATTCTTGTAACGAGAGAAACAAGGCGTTTACGTGATTTTCTCCGATTCTCGTATTTACAAAATAATACTCTCAGCGGCACTACGACAATACACGTGGATTATTATTATTATTATTATCATAGTTATTATTATTATTATTATTATTATTATTAATGATCATAATTTGATCTATTTTATACGCACGGTGAGTGAAAACGATTCTTATTATACCTACTCAGAACTCAGACAAACATGCATATCGTATACAAGGTAATTTGTTAGTGTCTTTCTATCCTAAATATAGGTGGATGATTTTGAAATTTTACTATTATAACTGTACGAACAATTACTTCAGGAATATTCAAATTTTGCGTAACCGTCCGAATAACTGTCCAAAGACATAATGAATTATTTGATTATTTACACGATTATTACTGAATTTACTTACTCTCCGACATATTAGCAAGAAGTTAAATAATAATATATATTAATATTATTTTATCAATTTTTCACATATCTAATAAAATCGTAAATTCCATATTTTTAAGCCGTCAAGTAAATCTACCGCTTAACGATTGAATAGTTATTATTGCAGTCGAAATCTTTTATTAAAAGTAAATTAAACTTAAGCAGTTTATTTTAAATTATAATAAATAATAAACTATAAATATATGTATAGTATAAGGCCGTGCATTATTTTAAATGTACCTAATAAAATATTCAATTGCATAATTCAAAAGATGATTAATGTGCAATTCAATTACAAATTATGAAACATCTGAAGGAGCCTTTACATATTTTAAATACTTAAAAACGCTTATAATTATTTAACTTTTGTTAACGACATTTATAAGTTTTTATACTTATCTAATAATACTTTATCTGTATGTATCAAACCGTTAATTGGCTTTTACAATCATTATAATTAATATTTATCATCTTCGCATTTAAATTATGTATAATTATAAGTAATATATTTAATTAAAACTATAATATTTATTTATAAAATCTAAATGCAAATGTATGTTAAACATCTAAACGAACGTGTTCTTGGTTCTACGGTGTTCACACTTTTACTGTTCTAATGACGTGCAACATTCAAAAAGTCCAGACGATCAACGAGTATAGACATTTGTAACTCACAGAGTATTTTCATATGGAGAGTCTTTTCACATAATTATTTACCATTATTGTATGCATTTTTTGTGTTATTCGGTGCATTATTAAAATATTTACTCTGATAGATTAACTCAATATAGTATAGTGAGGCAAGTGTAGGATGACGTGATAGAGATGATGTTGATTGGTCTCCAGTTAAGTCATTCTTCCGGTCACTACTATAGTTTGGATCTTGGTGGACCATCTACATATTTAGATACGCAGTGAAACACGCTCTTTCGCCTTTAACACATGTAATTATGCGTTAAGAAACAGTTAGTAGGGGTGTAATGCAGCTTCAGATTTTGATACCTCTAGGCGAAAATAAATAAATAAATAACAATAACATGTAACGTGCTACTATGTGTATAATAATCGAAGTAATTTATGTTTTCGTACCTTTCAGACGATTACAATCGAGTGGTTTTGGACCAATTACCAGACGTACCGGATTCGGATTACATCAATGCATCGTACGTGGACGTAAGTATACATACCCAGCATAATACTATTATAAATGTATCCAAATATTTAATTATATTTCTGCATAGACTCCTACTCTCTACCATTATCTAGGAAAAAATGAAAAATACAAAACTCCTTTAAAAAAAAAAAAAAAAAAATCCTGTGTAAGCTATTGGACTAGTAGGTACGACAATAATATATAGAATCCTGTAGATAGGAGAAAGGGTGAGCAGTGTAAAATATGTAAATAAAAAAATAATAATAATATTTGCGTACAGTAAATAACAATAATAGTAAATATTATTATAATAATTCTCGTGTGGTAGCTTATATGCCTATGCGCTTCTGTCAACATTAATAACACTAAAACGGTTTGTATGTATTTATGTAATATCGAGTCGTAACAGGTTAGAACAGTGTAAAATATAATCCGTAAAATTCATCGTCGCGCAAAAACACACGTAATTCTGCGTTGTTATTCGGCCAATTTAATTAATCTGCTGCGCTCTGTCCTTTTCATCTCTCATTCTGTCTTTCTTTTTCGTTTCCATCTCTTTAATTAAACAGGGAGGGAGAGAAATAAGTGAAGTAAAAAAAATTAAACCATTTTATGCATATAAACTTACTTGTAACCAATCGGTGATAATAATAATTAATGTAAAAACGAAATGTTTTACGAGATTATTCGTCTGAACGCAAAATTTTATTCATTAAACTAGGAGGCGCGTACGCAATGAATATAATAATTGCATCCCATTCTGTCTCTTTCTATACCCTCTCTCGCTCTCGTTCTTTCTAAATGGTCCGGCGTGAGCGGATAAAGTTTAATTATTAAACTTTAAACGTGACTCGGGCAATTCTAGGCCACACCAAAATGTAATGTTACGCACCACTTAAATCCGTTCATCAAAACAGAAACGTCAAACAACATTGAACTGAAGAAAATACTTGTCCAGGAAAATGTCCTCAAAAAAACTAATTGTGAAGGGCATGAACATGTAGAATTATCCTTAACCTCTTTAATTACCTCTCTCTTGTACTCTTCCACCGAGAATCACTATATTGTAGAGTGACTTGATTTTTAGTCCACAAAAATGTGACATTAAAATAGCGTAAATTTATCTCCTAACTTTGTAAACACACGGTAAAATTATTTGAACCACTTGATTTGCACTATTATCGGCGAATCACCCTAATTGCATACACTCTATGCTCGTAGAACCCTGTAAAATCCGTTACACGCTCTACAATGTATATTATGTCGGCGATAAATATCTATTGCGCAAACACAAATAAAATACATAAACACTAGCGTTAGCTGTACAATGCTGTATAATTTGCACCGTATTATTATTCATCTTCTACGGTCGTAAAATTAAATAAGAAATCAATAATTTGTACCCGGCTTGCAAATTATTATGGTGACAACTATGAGCGGTTTTAATAAAAACTTTTCGGATGTATCGTTTCGGAGAAAAATGGTTTTAATACGAAGATGGTAATGAAATTCGTTTTATGCGGCAGTGAGCATTAATATAATAATATTGTATGCCGAAAGGTTTTCTCCTTTATAATGGGCATTTTTTAAGTTTGATATTAAAAACGCTGTTTTTATTGACCTATAACAAAAGCTGAGCAGTGACACATACATTCGTGAATGTTAATATTTTACAATTATAATTATTTAAAAAAATGCAAACTCATTTATAGTTTATATCACTTGACGTATATAACTTATAGGTATAATACAAATTATAACAAATTATTGTAATTATTTTCTCTCTATATCTCATTTATTTATTCATTTTTTATTTTTGTTTGAACGATGAATTGAGGGAGAATTGTGTTAACACTACTTACCTTAAATTTATTTATCTATACCATTTTGGCTATAAGTATAAGGTTAGTTAATTTATAAATAAAAATAGTATACATGTTTATTTTCTATTTGACTAAAATTAATCTAAACAATTTGGTTGTAACTTATATTTTTAAAATGCAATATTTATTTTTAATTAGCAGCCAACAAAACGATAGTAATAATTTTAAAAATATTCACATTTTGTATAAAATATTAACGTTACATTGTTATAAAGTATTAAATCACGTTAAGTCTTTTTTTTTTTTTTAATTTAGCATATTTAGCAAAAAGTATAATAAATATTTTGTGTAACATATACTCCAAAAAGAGTTTAAATTAAATTAACATCAAAAAGTTTTTAAAAATAAAAAAATAACTACATTGTGTATAAAGCGAAAACGTTTTTTTTTTTGTGGTTTTTATTTTATTTTTTTTTTATTTATAAATAAATAATGTGTTATTTATGTTCTACGTTATTATAAGTGTAGGTAACAATTTTAACCCAAAATAATTATTATTAAATGTGTTTCAAAAATTACATAACAACACTCTATAACAATATTACTTAATAATGTACGTGCATACTACAAAAAAGATGAAATTAATAAATGTATTAAATTCATATTGAAATTGTTTTATACTAATAAAGAAAATATCTGGGAGTAAGCAACTATAAATTTTTCTGGATTTTGTCACTGCAGTATATAAATACATTTACATTTTATATATATATAATAAAATAAGTTTTATTAAATTCAAGTTTTAGAATAATTAATTTCGTTTATTAGTCGTTTTATTTATACGATCTGACTGCGAAAAGTTTGTACGCATCAAATCCAAACTAAGAAAGTCAATATATTTTCGGAGACTTTGAATAAACGAATTTGCAAAAACCGCAATCAAAATGAATAACGAAAATCTTAATCATTTTTACGAAAAGACCGTTTAATTCAACTACGATACGAATACACACTTTTTAACAAAAAGTGCATTGCCATACATCGAAAATAAATTTCAATAAAAACGACGGTGATTCGATGGACAGTGAAACTATCAATATCTGAATAAATTTTAAATAATATATAAAGTATATAAGTATATATAAGTATTATATTAAGTTATGTATACATTCTGTTCGTGTATCAATTATTATCACATGATTGATACTAAACTAATAATTTCCAATGATTATTTTTAATAATCAAAAAAAATGCTTCTACTCTTTTGTGCCCAAGAAATGGCTCTGTAATACTGGACTGCAATCCCCCTGGTAAATAAAACACTATTTAAACTCTAAATCAATAAAGTTGTTTGTTTAAATCTCGAACTTTGGTGTCGAATAAATAATAAAAATAAAAAATATCAATAAATAAAAATATCTTGACAGCAAAACAAAAACTAGAGGGTTGAAAAAAAAATAAATATATTTATAAAAATGCTATCAATAATTTTTCCATTATTTTCGCCGAAACAATTTCTTGTCCTTAAGTGAATTGTTGCCGATCTAATGAGATTCCATCATTGCTCTTGTATACCCAGTGGTACTCGGATAGATAATACATCTCTATTGTTATCTCAAGTGCTTTTTAATGTTCGTAAATACATTTTTTGATGAGCGAAGGCGTGTATCGATGCTAAAGAAATGTACTCGCTCTTTTTTGCTAACCGATTTGTATTGCACAAGTGGACAAAGAATATTACAAAAAATAATTTTCAAATATTCTTATAGGTCAACAACGGTTTATTGTTATAGATTATCTTAACCATTTATTACGCATATATAATTGCAAGAGATTCAGCTCTAACTAGAATTTATAAATTACTTGAAAAACAACTTATATGATTAATCCACACCGATTTTCCTTATACATGCATAATAAATTTGTTCACATTTATTTATTTATGCATATGTCACTCGGCATGAGTAATTATTAAAAAATTAATAAGGTATATATATATAGAATATGAGATAAAAGATAAAATATACAGAATAATAAACAAAACAAACTAAAATAATAGTTGTATAAAATATAGGAAAAATAAAAATAATAAAACAAACGAACTAGAAAATGTTGATAGGACATGTGCTTCTAATAAACAGATAAAGCTATTAGAGTCGAATATCAAGTTCTTCTAACCATTTGATGGCTATTGGTCCGCAGACGTGCAGTGTAACCTACCCCTCCTTCAAATCTTGTTCTTTGGCATTCCTCAACGATATGGCTTGTAGTCTGTGTTAGATCGCACTCGCATTTGTTTACATACAATTGTTTCATTGTAATTTTGATTGCATCAACGATTATCGTAATAAAATGCTGTGGTTCAAATTCAAAAGTCTAAATGATTAACGAGTTTGTACGTATTTTTTCATAAGTTTTGAATAATACACATCTAAACGAAAAAAAGAACAAAGCGAACTATACTTGAGTGGGATCATTTTCACATTTTCCTAATAAATATTTAATTGAACGGTACATATTCTACGGTGTTCATTTTTCGAATTATTTATGAATCGCGCGAAAACGCCGTGTGCGCCACCCCCTCGCCTAGCCGGTCAAAGCGCGCGCAGGAAGCTGCGGTGTCAGTGACAGGACGTGTTCGGGTTTGAACCCTGACGACACGTCCGCCGTCCGGTTGATCGCACGTAATCAATTACGGTTTGGACCGCTGCTTAGCAGATCACGCGAAATCGTCGTTGCGCGGAATTCGGATGGTACGCAACAATTATGAGCGTGTCCTGCACGTACTTGTTATGCAACGCGACGAACGGTTGAAACCGCACCGGAACCGCGTTTCGCGTATTCGTTTGCACCGGACGTGTTCGCGTTCGGATTCCGAGTGGCCGCGCAAATCTTCCGTTCGTTTCTAATTAGAACCAAAATATCCAACCGTCCAATGGACTCATCCCATTTCGATTGGTCCGCGCTAAACCCGCTTCATTGTCGACTGTACCGACAGTGAAAATCGGCTGTCGTCACGGACAGTTCGAATGGGACGGCATCGCGTTGCACGTGACGAGAAGAACAGGATGCTTTACAAATGTTTGCAAAACTTTTTTATTTTGTCATGCGAGCGCATTGGAAGCGTTTAATCAGTGCACGGTTTGCGCTTTTTCTTCTCGCTGAGCGCCACATCAAAACACCACAAACGCATGGTCTGATAGAGCCGATAACTCTCCTCAATCTTGCCGCGTGTTCCAGTCAATGTGCGCGCGGATGACGTCTTATGAAAATGCACTTGATTACACAAACAGTGGCAAAAGTCGAATTTAGGAACAGTAGAAAGGATTTGGAAACGACGTAATCGATATTGGCGATATCCGGAGTTCCTAGGCATTCGGGTAGTTCGGAACGATGTTGTAGTGTACCGAATATAATCCGAATTGCTCGCATAACTCGGTTCACGTATTAGATTCACGTTATTGTTATCTGTACACTGATTTTATACGTTTCACAACGCATACTCGTAAACCTCTATTCAATGATCATGGATAATTAGATAGAGATGTTAGTAAATATGCGTTCACTTCAAGCTTATGTATAGTTGTAATATCTGGATTTTCAACGCAACAAACGCATTTGGATTATGTTCGATACAACACTACACAGTCGAATCCCATAATTATCCGGTAATTTAACATTGTAATCGTATGTAATTTACACCACGTAAACAAAATATGTTTCTTTCCTAATATTTTACAAAACATGTGTGTGTTTTGTGATAGGTAGAGTCCGGATTTATATGAATTTAATAAGATTAAAATAGAACGCATTCATACATAAACATTTTTTTTTTAAATATGCGGTGATATTTTTTAATAATACGCAATAATATGCACCAACCCAAAATATTTGAATTTATACAAACATTTTTTTCTGACATAAATATCAATGCAACTCAATTAGATAAACTTAATATCTTAAGTATAGGTATCAATAATTATTTTCATAAAATTTAAATATCTTAAATCGTATTTATTAATCATAACCTTTTTATTTATAGCTACATTTTTTTATATATTGAATGTTTTTTTTTTTAATTCAATTTTTTTTATATTTCATAAATAATTACAAAAGAAAAGTGTAAAAGAATTTAATACATTATTATTTTTTTATTATTATTCCTACCTAACTAGTTATTTTTTTTTATTATTTGAATATAATTTTGAATATTTTCTGTACTTAAGTTAATGTTATAATTATTATAACGTTATTATATAACTATATTATATTTTTATAATTATTATAACATTAACTAAAGTACAGAAAATATTTAAAATTATATTCAAATAATAAAAAAAAATTAACTTTAGTTAGGTAGGAATAATAATAAAAAAATAATAATGTATTATTGTAATAATATAAAAAATATTGAATTTAAAAAAAAAACTATTGAAAATATAAAAAAAAATAGTAATAAATAAAAAGATTATGATAAATAAATACGATTTATGATATTTATATTTTATGAAAATAATTTTCAATAACATATTTTTCCATGTGTTTAGATATTCTATCACTCAATATATGTAAATAACTATATTGTAATTTTAATAAAGACTAAACGATCTTTTTACATCTACTGATGTCGGTGATATAAAATTCAAATTAGCCACAGAGTAAATAGTGAAGCTTTCTGATAGCTATTTTTCATTGTTTCCTAATATGATTAATTAAATCTGTTTTAATACTTGAATTCCTTTATTATTGTGTTTTTATAGAACCTTGTATATTTAATAAATCCTAATCTAGTTTCTACGATAAAATAAAAATAAGATATTTGATTTAATGGACTATTTAATAATTAAAATGTGCTTAAATGTGTCACTATCTCTAAAATATTCATTTATGTATAAAATAAACTTTTTTTCTATGCATTCTCAGTAATACAAATCGTCCACGTTTCTGAATCCCATCAAACTGCAATTACACTCATTATAAATATGTAAATGCATACAAATCCGGTGACACAATATATATCACATTACACTGTTAAAAGTTGAAACAACAAAATGTATTAATCAGAATTTTATTAGCCTTGCAACAATAATAACGGGTCCAATTTGTATGCCACAAAAAAAAAAAAAACTTTGAACCCAAATGCCCAATTAGTGTAATTAATGCATCAAGAACACGACTAAGTTGTGTACGCCAGTCCACGGCATTGACTTATATCAAACACAGATATTTATAAATTTCCAAAACAAATAGTTCTAACAAATGATTCGTAGATACATCAAGTATAGAAATATTGAGTTTGAAAACTGTATCTGTATGTCATGGTATTATAACAATAACATGACCGTTTTTCGAAACTAAAACGTTCGTGACTTAATATTAAAAAAATTAATTTAGTTCAATATTATTTACACAGAACATAGTTTTAAATATATATATGCTAGAAAATTACTACTAATCATGTATACAAGAAAAAAATTCATCGTTTACTTTTCTGAAACTGAAAAACACGGAATATTTATTTTATTGTACGTTTTTATTTGTGTGTTGCTCATAATTTTTATTTTTAAATCATAACTCTTTTGGAACTAAAAAATTTAACTTAATACGATAGAATTAGTGTAAACGGTCCAGTATGACATTCCGCAAGGAAAGAAGTCTTTGGGGTGACCATGGCTAAGATGGGAAAATTAATTCAAGAAAGATATACAAATGATAGTTCCAAATGTCGATTGGCATGTTTTGGCAATGGATAGGGGAAAGTATAATCTAAATGGTCGATTACAATGAATAATAATAACAATAATAATAATATTATTATAACGTGTACGGGTGTATTAGAAATCCATGCATAACAACATTTTGATTAATTACCATTTAAACAAACAGTGGACGAGTGCTTGCACATACACACACACACACATATATACATATGTGTATATATATATATAGTGGGTTTTGCTTCAGCACATGGACAATCGATTCGATTTATGTGGGCAATATTTATTTAATCATAATCACATTTGTATTTAAAAATGACTGGTACAAATGGAGTTGTGTCTATGAAATTATGTTTGTCGAAAGTAATAAAAAGCATAACCATTTAAACCTTAATGAGATTTTGTTGACTTGATAAAAGATAAGTAATATAAATAAAACGATAGACGTTCTGTAACTCGATTATAATCATTTTAGTTTTAATGTGAATTTCAACGTGACACTGCCTCAAAAAGATTTTTCCTGAAAGAAAAAATCGCGATATTTAGATTAAGTGAAGTCGCTTCCTTCCAGCACTTCACAACCTTTAAACTTCAAAACAAAACTTCGATTCAATTCAAACTGGCAATCAAAAACGTATTCACACTAAACAGCATAGACAACGAACAATTATGTTATTCAAATAACAATTTTTGTTTAGTGTTATTTATGTAGTAATTTTTATTTTTTATTCTTATATTATATAATTAGGTATACATAATCTAGCACATTAGAGTATATAATATTATTAAATAACAACATGATTTTTTTTTTTTAATTAAGAAATCACCTATTGGTCTATTGGTGACACTTAACAATGTAATAATTTATTTTTTTCCAATTTTGCGAACGTGTTTAAAATAAAAATAATTTTTTTGATATTACAAATTTTTTGTGATTTGAACTAATTTCGATTATTACGGGCAACCGATTAATATGAGCAATCGGAGGTGGTCCCAACGTGCCCACATTAAACGGAATCCATTGCATACATCTATATGCATTTTACTATCATGTATAAGTTTATCGTGTGCAGGAACCACATCCTTATTGTGTAATCTCCGAAAGCCACTACCACCACGTATACAGTTGTCTCTCCGTATCATCGTTCATTACACACAAAATGGTGCGTTATAGTTTCAACAACGCGTGTATTGACGTACTCAATACTGTATGCATACATAACATATATATATATATATTATTCATACACCTACCCTCTTCCACCCTTGAAACTATGTACTATTATTATTATTGTTGTGTGTGCGCTCGGGTGAACAACTTGCATCGCTCGTGCCAATATTAAACGCGCACAGCTAAACTTTGTCGTCTGGCCTGTTTACGAACTCGTACATTGTACGTTTTGCATACAGACCAATACTTTTCTGTATACTCTTCCACTCCTTCATCACTTTTTTATCGTCCACCTTGAGTGCCAATACGTTTACGATTAAAAAGCTGAGCAGTACTACAATGACACCGAAGCCTAAATATCGTGTGTAGTACAGCAACGCACTTCGTGTAAAACTATACGAAATTTGAAAATGTATCCCTCCTATTCGTTGGGGTCACAAAAACAATTAATTACATGAACAAATATCGTTAAATTGATATTTACACTTTTTACAGAAAATATTACATCATTAATAAAATGCATTTAAATCGATTTTCAAAAGTTATACAGGCTCATCTTTATTTGTATACTATATAACAGAATAAAAACGTTTGATTAAAATAATACAGTGTATGGTACAAGAAATTGACAAATTTTAGGCCCTAAATAACACGTATTTGCTATACGTGTCTGTAGGTGCATCTCGGCCGCTGGGTTCCCATTATACATTTACACATTTACACACACACACAGATATACATATATTATTATGAATGTATTTTTATTTTATACATGGATACACCAGAATGATAAGACCGCTCGCTCACTAAGTCATCACTAGGGCTCGGAAGATGTTACATTTGCATGTTTTTTTTATACCATTAGATTTATTGTTAAGTGAGCTAGAAATTCATTCCAAGACACTACGAAGAACACATCAAAAGTTTATAGTGCATATTTTATGCATATTTAGTGATTTTACAATTTTTTAGAGCATATTTTATCATTTTTGAAGATTCAGTATGAAAATTCGAAAATAAAAAAATAAATATATTCATATTGAGAGAAATTTCTTGATATTCTTATATCGCATTTTTCAAATTTCCATATGACATTAAAAACAATGTTTTATCCTAATAGTTAATATATATATTTATAAATTACAGCTACAGCTAGCTTTATCTAAAATAAAATATTAAACAAATATCTAATAAGAACAGCTGCTATCTAAATACGATGATTTAAATGCATTTTTTTTATTCAAGAAATATTTTTGGTGCTATTTTATTAATATTATTTTTTTTTTTTTAACTTATGATTAAAAATTAAAAATCAGAATTATATTAATTACTTTGCTTTTTCTATATTTATAATTTTATAAAATATTTATGTAAATGAAAATTTTTTGTACAAAAATAAAATATAAGTGCATATTTTTAGAGCTTATTTGTACTTTTTTAAGCGTATAAATCTATGCATATTTAGTAATTTTTAAGTGCATTAAGTACCGGGCCCTAGTCTTCACTAATCACGTAGGTAATATTATACTTAACCTACCTATAATATACCTAACCATGATACTAAGTGCACGGATACACTATATATATTTTTGTTATTATATATCACATATGTTCACTAAGCACACGAGTATCGATTGCAGAGCCTGTTGAAACCGAACGCTTACATCGTCACCCAAGGGCCTACCGAGAACACAGTCAACGATTTTTGGCGCATGATATGGCAAGAAAACGCGTGTTGCATTGTCATGTTGACCAAGACCTTCGACTTTATCAAGGTAAGAGATGTGTACACGAGTTTAACAAACTAATGGTTTATTAATAATAAGCTATATGCGTGCATTGCAGTGCTTCAATCAACGAAGTAAAAATTGTTAACTCATACAAAAAAACAAGACCGATTAGACCACTTTCTATATTTCAAAACTACGTGGAGAATATAGATTTTCACAATTCTCATATTCATCTTCTTTGGTGTTTATAACTTATCATTTATAAAAAAAAAAAATTAATTAAATCATTCTTGTACGATTTATATACAATAACTGTAAATAGCATTATTCCGCGGTCAAAAACGTCATTGCCTTTTGCCAGTAACCATCAGTATAGCAAGTAACCGTGATTATAATTTTTATAATAAATATTTTCTAATTATGGCATAGAATACTTAATTCTACGTTACCTTAAGTAACTATTACACATCAATAAAGTTAATAAATATCATTATTTATCAATATGCTTCTGAAAACTCTTATTACTCCATGTTAACATTGGACTGTATAAAATTCACTGGCTTAAATTATAAACTAATAACTAACTATAATAACTATTAAATAATATCTATTACAAAAATATATCATAACTATAATAATTATTAACTATATAATATTATCACTTATAAACAATCAAGATTTTTTTTAAATTTATTTTTGAATAAAAATAGCGTTGTTATGTCGATTATGCATCATTTATGAATGCAGTAAAAGTTCGCCAAAAAAGTTTAAAAAACTATATCACACGTTCAGCCCCCCTCCCCATGGACGTCCCTAATTTTAACCCTGTGAAATTAAAATTGTTATATGTAAGGCAATTCTTATTTAACTTTATAAAAAACCCATCGATGTCGTATTGATAACTAAATTAGAAAATTCTAAATTTAAATCACCTACTGTCTACAATGTTTGTTATATCATTACGTTGTGCACGAGGTGTGTTCTGACCTACTCGTTTTTTCCTTCTTGTAGGTCATGTGTATACAGTACTGGCCGTCGGCCAAAGTGAACAGTGAAAACTACGGCGATCTCAATATATCAGTATTACACGAAGAAGAATTAGCTAATTTTCACATTAGGACCATACAAGTGGTTAAAAAACAAGGGACAGTGAGTAATATAAGCATGTACACAAATTATATTCATTACGCTCGAGGACTAATCGCCAGTCAATCTTACATTATAATTGGACTTGTTAAACTTAAGATGTAAACACTTCAGATTTGTCATAGTCCTGACATTTTATTCGGTTTTTTGCCAAACACAATATTTGCACACCACAGAATATTAAAAAAATTTATTGGATACGTATTTATTACATTAAACCGGGAAATAAAAATTAATAAATATACGACTTCATACAGTGTTATTAAAGAATTATATTTAAATGCAAAATATTATACTTTTATTTGATAAAATGTAAAAGTTTTCAATAATTACCTAGTTACATTTTTTCAGATTTTTCGATAAATTGTGTTAATACCGTAAGATAAACGACAAGTAGTATACTTGGAAAACCCCGAAAAACAATATCGGACATCAACAAATTCGAAGTGTGTACCTACATCTTAAAGTTAAAGTTTAACCAATCAGATTTAGGATTAACCAGCTGTCGTATTTCAACTGCAATCACTCTTTCACACGTTAGATAACTTGATAAGTAGAAGAAAATGTCAAATATGTGTTTTTATCATCTATTTTTACGATTTTCATTACATTTCATCCATACCAGCTCGTAAATTTATCACATTTTGATGTTATGTCAATGATATATTTTAACCGCCTATGCAAGTTTCGAGTCATTTTTTATTGTGTTGTATTCTCTATTAAATAAAAAAATAAAATATTAAATAATTTTATGAATTACTATAATTTTTCAACAAATATAAATTAAAAAAGATAAAATATACTAATAATACGTTTTTCTAAAAACTATTGCATTACAAAAAAAATGAAATTTTTAAATTAACAATAATAAGACAGAATAATTGTTTAGTCAAAGAACAAAAATCTCTCTACTTAAAATACTATAAATTATCATGGAATTTTATTCATCGTAATTAATAATTATTTTTACACTTACATTCGATATATTAATTTAACTTAATGTCATCAAATTTTTTATAAATTATGGCAAAAGTGAAAAACACCATTTTATTTTCGGCATTCCATTTGAAAAAATTATAACGACGAAATATTTATTAAAAAAAAAAAATAATAATAATAATAATATTAATAAATATGGATGCCTTACTAACCGAGACCCGACAACTCCGTCTCTCAAAATGAACCATAACACATATGTATGTATGTCTCAGAGAACGTAATAAACAATCGTATTATAAAAGAGTCATACATTTTTAGAAATTTAGGAATTTAGAAATGTTTCATATAATATATAGGTACATATTATTAATGGTAGCACATTAATGAGCGGGATGAGCGTTATGTGACCATAACACAGCTCATTAAATGCGTTTATGTTATTTTTTTCTATTGAAAAGAATCGCTTTGAATGTATACAATCAAATGGACTTTTTCTTGTCATCGCTGAAATCGGATACAAATAAATAATTGAACAGTGAAAAATCTAAAACCATTATACCATGATGATTTACTATTTTATAGTAATGGCTTGATCATCCTTACATATAACCAACACTTAAATGGTGAATTTTTACGATACATTCCGTACATTATATAATACATTATATTTTTTATATGGTGAATTGTATATGATCATTATTATAATATTGTGACTTTTTGACATGGAAAGAAACAGAATGAAAGATAATTTATTTTAAGTGTATATATAAAAAAAAAAAAAACTTCTAGTAATCTGTATAAAGAGTATTTTTTCCGGAATAAGTTGTCTAAGACATGTTTAAGAGAAGAATCGAAATTAAGTCCATTAATTTAAACGAATCCGATCATTAAGGTCATAAAAATATGAATAATGTTAATAACGTTCGTTTTGATAAATTAATTTTTCCTTTTAAGCTGGCTATTTTGTTTACATTAATTATAACTGCCATGCGGCTACTTCACAAAAATGTTCAATCAATCGTCACTTTAAAAAAAAAAAATTATAAAGACCCGTTTTTATGTATTAGGTTCACTTTCTACACTATTTAGAGACGCTATTTGGAGACTCAAACAAGAGACGAAAGGAAAATTCGATAAAACAAAAAAAAAAATCAATTACTTTATGGTTTTTAACCAAGCTGTTAAACTAATTATATTTTGACTGTCATTATCAACACATAATGAATCGAAATTAGTAGGTCTTGAAGTAATAATACTCCATAAATATGGAGGTATATAATATATATATTTTTATAAAATAATACATTTTTGCGGAAAGTAAAATGACCAAAGCTCTTTAAGTTGTCGAAAACCGCTATTGATTCTATATTACATTTATAACAAAACAAGTAATGTTGTAAGTAAAGTAAGCTGTTTACGACTAATAAGAAAAAAAAGTATGATTATATAAGTACTAGGTATCAAGCCATCTTTACTTTAAAGGCACATGGGGCACAATCCCAGAGCCCCCGATTGACGGAAGCTCCAAAAAATATAATTGTAACACAAGGGTGGCCAACATGAATAGGTTCACGAACTACACTGATAAGTATAATAATTCTAAGAGTCAAACATAAGATAAATAAAAATACATTTTAAATAATTTGATAATAATTTATAAATTTAAACCTATAAAATTAAAATCCAAAATAATAATATGATAAGTAAATTTTAATTTTATAAATAAAGCGGGAACCGCATCTAACATTGACAAGAACCACATGTGGCTCGCAAACCGCAAATTGGCCACCCCTGTTGTAACATATGGGACAAACTATCTCAATAAAATATTTTACTGGCTTAGATAATAAGTTAATAACTTATAAATAATATTGAATAATATTCAACTCAAAATTCAAAAGCAATAAATACGAACATTACTTCTTTAACAATGAATTGAATGTACAACAAGTTATTGACGTACAATGATAAGTGGCTACAAGATTATTATTACATTCCGTGATAAAATAATATCGTTGATTTGTTTTTGAACAAACAGGTAGGCCTAAAAATATTGAATTCTTAATAATAATTTGGAAATTTTTGGGTAGTGTAAAATAATAATCATACTTTTTTTTCTAGAAGGGCCCTTAAGCTCTATGTGTCCAAAGTTGGCTTTGTTCGGAATAATATCTAACAGTTTCATGAATGTATAACTGGGTCAAAGGTCGGAGACTTTTTAATCTTTGCAATTTAATAGAGGCTAATACTACGTTACAGTTATAATTACGTGTATATAATACTATAATAAATTCGGTTTTTTGATGTGAAACTTCTAAAGGCGCGATAGCTTAAATATAATTCATGGGCTCAAGTGTGGAGACCAAAAACCATAACGAGCGTGGCTTACTCTAGCTAACGCTTTGGTTGTCATAATAAAATGATAGTATTAATCTATTCTGCTTCTATTTAAATTCTTAACATCATAGTAAATTTATAATCAAATGCATAGTCACAACCAAGTAGTATCAACCAATTTTGTTTCTATAGAAATATTCAACTTTATATTAATAGACAACCAAATCGATTACCTTGGTGACCTGTTGGCATGAACAACGGTGTATTCACCGTTACCTAAATCTACGTCACGTCTCCAAATAAAGTGCAAATTTTATTCTTATCATGGGTGATCTAACACATACAATTTTTTTTATGATATTATATACGTATAATTTGTATAAATAACAGCTAAATATTTATATTTTTTTAATTTTTTTTTTTTTATTATTTTTAAAACTCGATAGAACGAAGAAGAAACCAGAACTTTACTTCAATTTCATTACACGGAATGGCCTTGCCACACTTGTCCGTTCTCAAACGCGATATTGGAGTTCAGACGGAGAATGAGAGCCGTAGTGGGTTCTAGGCTACAACATGACAGTCCTATCGTAGTCCATTGCAAGTAAGAGCGTATCCACAGTGAAGCATTCAAGCAATACGTATTGTATTAGCGTATTCACGAGGGTACAGATGTATACGAATATAAACCGTTGCAAATTCCCAAATCTGTAGACTATGAACTTTCCATGACGAAGTTTATCTGGAAGCCATGAATAAACTCATTCGGCGTCATATATTTAGCCCGAAAATGGTATATCAATTTTTCTAGAGATTAACATTTTTGAGGCTTAAGCTCAGAAAAAATTACTCATTGTATTTGCCACAGTCTAGAGTTTAACTATTCCAAAGTCGGTACATCATCGAAATATAAATACATATTTTATATATAAAGCCATCATGTTGTTGATCAACGTGATGTTAATCAGAAAAATAAAACGTAAACTATATAAGGGTACATATGTACAAAGTACAAATCATTATATTTTTGGACTGATTTGATGTATTTTCCTTCGCGTTCATCGGCTCTTTGATAAAATGAGCCGCCGAGTCGGCAATTTGATAAGTGCATGCCTTACTCTAGAAAAAACTGAAATTACGCCACTGGTTATTTCATTAAGACCAACTACTCGTATGCCAATACATCGTGTTTTAGTTTCCAGCCATGTTCGAATCGCGTAGTGGCGACTGGTAAGTAACTATAAACGCTGGCCTAAGTAGAGAATTCAGGTATACGCGAATTATTTGTAGCGCTGAAAGTAACTCGCGAGAGTGTACACACACGGCTTTCGGGTAGTTCGTTCAGGAGAAAGTTCACGTGTAGGACTTACGGAAGTTTTACCGCCACGGTCGGTCAAAAACCGTAACGTTCATGGGGTGGGTTTTTGTTTTCCAGCGATGGCGGCGGTCGGTCCGGGGTTTATTTGTCGATCGACGCCAATCTGGAGCTCGCCGAAGAAGAAGACTGTTACGACGTGTTCGGCTACTTGAAAACGCTCAGACAATCCAGAAAAGGAATGGTTGAGACACTGGTAATGATAATGACAGTATAAAATATTTCACCACCGTGGTCAAGTAATGCCATCGTAATAATGTTACGTTGTATTTTATCGTCATGCGAACCAGAACCAATACAAGTTCATATACGACACGTTGGAGGAGTTCGTGCTGTGCGGATTCTCGTGGTTCCCCGTTAAAGAACTGTCGCAAAAACTGAAACAGAAATCCATGAAGGACCCCGAGACGAAACTCAACGAATACCAAAGGGAGTACCAGGTAATAGATATCAACACAGCCAATAACGTCAGTTGCATAGTCGGACCACCGTGTAGACATGCTGACGTATACTTATTTGATCGTTGCGACTGTTCTCAGCAAATTTGCAAGATGACTCCGCGTTTCACGATTGGTGACTGTGCGGGCGGCCACCGTGGTGACAACAGGGAGAAGAACAGAGACGTGTTGATCGTTCCACGTTAGTGATGCTGCAATCATGACTAACCGTTCGCACCGTCGTAGTTTAATATTACGTTTATGTTTTTCAGCCGATAACTTCCGACCGTATTTGACTTCGTTCCAAGGTAACACGTTTACCGATTACATAAACGCAGTTTTCGTCGACGTGAGTACCACCCTACCCGTTCTGTACGATATAATACAATAAACGCATTACGCTCGGCAGACTTTTTGATTTGATTAATTATGTAACACAAAGCTTGTTTCGTGACTGTTGAGTTTTCGTGTTCGTCATGACCTAACCTGACCGCGACAACGCATTATCATACCTTGAGCCATGCTTCACCTGTGTTACAGGGCTACACCAAGCCGAGAGAATATATCGTGACAGAATGGCCGATCAAACACACGCCCGGCGACTTCTGGTCGCTCGTATACGATTACGAGTGTTCGGCCGTTGTCGTATTGTGCCTGCCACCCAGAGACTCTGTAAGTCGTCATCGTTCTTAATCGCAAACAAGCGGGTCCAAGGGAGGGCTTAGCCCTTATAATGTTTAAAATCCTGTCCCCACTAAAAATTACAGTACATAATATACCGTACATTTGTATGCAGTAAAATAGATTATGAGAAATTTTTCCCTAAATCTCAAACAATATTTGCGATTTTGACGTCGAATATTATAATATAGTAATTTACAGTAACATACATTTTTATTGCAGCAACAATACCCGCCGTTTTGGCCGGAAGGTAGACATTCCAAGAAATACGGTCCGGTGTTCACCATCGATCATATATCTCATAACCACTACGCAAACATAAAGACATGGCTGTTTAGGATCAACAAAAAGGTTCGTTTTATCATTAATCACCATTTTGTAAATTTTATCGATATACAAAAAAAAAAAAATAAAAATTACTAACCAATGTGCATAAAAAATGATCTAGTTTGAAACATTGCACTAAAACGTAAAAATCATTAAATTCAAATGTACATGGAAATGCACATTATGTAGACATTTAAATGAAAGCCGGTGTTATTTATCTGGTATGAAGATAAATCATTTTATTTTTACCGTTTTTGAGTACCGCAGAAGTGTTATTTATTTAATCAATACATTTTTAAAATACATATATTATGAAATTCCTGCTGTCACAGTTTGATGAACTGTCAAATTAAATTCTTGAATAATGAATCAAATCAATTTGACTGTCAAATAAATTATGCTCGTATATTTTTTTATGAAATTGTATAACTATTTCATGGTTATCATCACAACCAGTTGGTAGCTTTAATGGACAAGGATGAGGTTGCTTTAACTTAACTTGTACAAAAAAATAGTTGTACATTTTGTAAAGTATGTGCAACACATCTATAATTGTACTATCTATGTTTTATACAACAGTTCGTTCATTTTTAAATTGAGGTGTACTAACGAGCATATGGCGAATTGTGTGTATAAAAAATGTAAAATTTAAACATTGTTCATAATTTACCCACGAGACCTCCAGCAAGATTTAATATTGGAAAATTATGGTCAAAAATATTTTCATTGTTTCTAGATGCCGTGATTTAGCTGAGGTGTATTTACAATTTTTCTGATATTATATGAGACATTTTTTGTATACAAACAACGGGTCAAAAGATAATATTTTTGTTTTAATAAAAATACAATTTTTTCTGGCACTAAGTCTTTAGATAAACATTCGGATCTCAAATATTATTTATAAAATAATAGGTAATAATAAATAATAATAATAAATAATAAGTAGGTATTATAAATAAAGATTTTACGTTAGCGTATGCATCAAATTTTTTGCAAAAGACTAACCTATAACACATTCGCAGTATATCCATCAAGCATTTTATCTGACTGACAAGATCATTAAAATTATGTATTATGAACAACATTTGTGAAGTTTCAAGTAGTATGGCTTATGATTGCCATAGAATATAAGAAGAATACTAATGGAAAAAATCCCGTTTTAAGTATTTACCTTATAACCATAGGAATCTATGTGAAATTCAATACCTAATTTATTTCTTAAATCAAATTCAAAACCGTGGGCATTAAAAAATAAATCTCTTTACAGAAGCAAAAATACTACCTAGCGAATTTATAAGCCATCATGTAACATACTGTATATTTTAACCACATGTGACATAACACGCCCTGCAGTGAACAATCGGTGTACACTAAAAAGACAATGTGTTACAGATCGTTTCACTCACCGAACTGATGGCCGGCGTCAAAGCGCCGCCAAGGACCGTCCAGCTATTTCAGCTCACTTGCTGGCCAATGGGCCACAGAGTGCCCACTTCCACCAACTCGCTGGTCGAGCTCATGAATATGGTCGAGAGGTGGAGACAGAGAATTGACTACGGGCCCGTGGTGGTCGTGTCGCAGTGAGTGCAATTACATTGGTATCCGGCCAAAACAGTCAAACAATAACCACGAATTTAAAAATTGCAAATTAACAATGATGAAAATAAAAACAGCGAATTTTAAAAAAGAGCGAAAATATACGATTTAGTGATAGTAATTTTGAAAAAATAACTAGGAATTTAGTGAAAAATTATATGCTATACCATTTACAAAGTTCTCATTATCATTAGTATTATAATTTTTAATTAACAAATGAAGTTTTTTAACACGGTCCTTATACTTTTTTTTATCTCCGGTCGTTCTCCAGCATAATACTATTCTCGTTTTAATCCTTCTGAATTTCGAATTCTTTTTATCACATCAATAAATTGCCATATAGCAGGGTGACTTCCTACCAAAGAATATTTATAATATTTTTAAAGTCTTATCAGTTTTGAAACTTATCTAAGCACTATATTCAAATTTATAGTATTCAAAATAGAAATTATAAAAAACTGCAGTTTCACTGTTATGCATGATCGTTTATTTTAGAATAAGCTATTTTTATTTTCACTATTATCAATTCGCGGTTAATTGTTTTGCTATTTTGGCCTAGAACCACTTACATTATTGTTATACCGTAAATACACCTGGGTGAGGCTGGATGATGTTTATAGTTAGTCCGTCGGTGATCATGATGGGTGATTATTACTTTGGTCAAATTGATTTAATTATTATCCGTGTAATATATTTACGTCAAAAAGTAATAAGATTTTACCTAAACCAATACCAGGTGACTCAGGCGGTAGTTCGAACCCGTAGCATACTCATATCAAAAAAAAAAAATATATGGTTTCATTACGTTACAGTGACGGCAGAGGTAGATGTGGCGTGTACTGCTCTGCCAACGCGTGTATCGAACAAGTGATTCAACACGGCGAAGTTGACGTTTTCCAAGCCGTAAAAACAGTCAGACGTCACCGACCTCAACTCATAGAGAACATGGTAAGCGATCGCATAGTATTCAACCAATAACTGCGATACATTAGCACATACAACAAATATTATTTGCTATAATTGTAGTCATCGCGCCGGGGTGACGTTTAAATATTTAGGAAAATCGGATTCAACCTAATTTCGAATAACAATACAAAATAATCAAGTTCTTCTATGATTAAATGCGGGCTTTAAACCTTTGAAAGTACCTGCATTTTTAACATAAATCTCGAGAGACCTTAATTATGTATACATTTGTTATAATTTTAATCTAGTTAACTAAATCATATATATGAATATGAAATATGAAAATTTTTGATTAATAAGAAAATATATAATAAGTTAGGTATATCACAATACAATTAATTAATTCTAGAATAATTATTAAAAGTACCATTACTTATAAGCTATTATCTAAATAAAATAAAAAGTATACCTGTGATTAAATTGTCGAAAAAACTACATCAAACCATATTTAATACCGAAATATATTAGGAATATATTATTACAACATGATAAAGTTATATTAAACTGGCAAATCCAATAAGTAACTAACGATAATAGGGTAGCTTTTCATCGCTAATGACATAAACGATCAAAGGCTCAATGACTTGATTCATTTTTTTTTAAAAAAAAACGATGAAAAAAAAACCCTTAAACGTCAATGAAACTCTTCTCGTTAATACTTGTAGCTTTCATAGTCAGTAACAAATCCAATTAATTAAACTAAGAAAAAATATCATCAACACCTTCTCAATAATTTATCAAATACCAAAGTAAACAGATTTCGAGTTTTAAGTGTTAAGCAGTTAAAACTTACTAAACCTACATACTTACTAATTACGGCAGAATGTGGTTTTATTACTTATGAATTTTAATCATTCAAACTTAAATAAAACAAAACGTTTGTTTCGTTGAAACTGTTTAAGCCTTTAAAAATTTTTGATAACAACGCTTTTAAAAAGTTGTTTAAAACTATTTAACTGTTACCAAACCCTAAATACTACATAGAACAATCATTTAACAATTCGCTCTACATGAGCGGCCTCTAAAAAAAATGTTCATTCGAGCATCCCCAAAATCCCAACGATTTATCGCGCCTACTACAAAAAAATATCACTTAATCCATAACACGTACGCCACGTCTCTGTTGTTATATGACCATCGAAATGTTGGAACCGCTGTTCTGTAAAAATATACGAACGAAATAAAACAAAAACCTGACGAAAAATTGTTGGTGTTTCGCAGACTGAGTACAAATACTGTTACGATCTGGTGTTGCATTACGTGTTACACTACCTGAACAAGGACCAAAAGGAGAAGAAATGAGATTACGAGGTAGAAGCTCAGTGGTACTGTCAGTTCGGTAGGGGCGCGGCGCAACCGCTAACGCCGGACCAACCGGGCGACGTGGCGGGCGACGGCTTGACCACGGCCACTAACGACCCGGCGCAGCAGCAGCAGCAGCAGCAGCATGTGGCCGCCACGCCGATACCGTACCCCGGTCGGTACGTGGTCGTCAAGCAGTTCGTGATCGACCGGCCGGAGAACGCGGATGCGCACCCGATGCCCAACACCGCGCCAATGCACTACTACAACCCGTTCTACCTTCGGCTGGACCTGAAAACGCACAGCACGCGCCTGCTGCACAACTCCATACAGCAGACCAGCGTGGACGCGACGCCCGAGCACCACGCGGCCGTCGTGTCCAGGCTGTCCGTGGCCGGCTTGCTGCCGGACCCGGACGTGGCGGCCGCGGTGCTATCCCGCGACGACCACCGCAGCTGTTCGATCGCGTCGGTCGGCAAAAAGACGGTCGCGTTTTCCGACATGGTGGACGTCTGCGACCACGACGGCGGCACCGACGACGGTGACGACAGCGGCAGCCGGGTCAACGACACCGGCATCAGCAACACCGTAGCGCAGCCCGTTCCGGGACCGCGGTGCAGACCGTCCAACGTGTTTGAGGTGCACTCGCAGACGGGTGAGGTGGTCGGCGACGTGCTGATCGAGAGGAAACGCGTCCAGCCACCGGCCACCCCGTCGCCAGTCGACGACAGCTACAACCGGCGCAAGCGGCACGAGATGTTCTGCCGCCGGCGGCAGTCGCCCGTGTACAGCTGCGACGACGGCGAGACAGCCGTGGTCGACCTGTCCGCCGACGACGACCGCAGCGCGTCCTCGTCTTCCGTGTACGAAAGCTGCGAAGACCTGCTGCCCGTCGTCGTACTCGGCTCCGAGCTCGGTCGGCCGTCATCGTCCCGCCTGTCCGTCGCGACCCCAAGGGTCAACGGCTACGCCAGTTGCTGTCCGTTATGATCGCACGGGTCCGTCTCCGTCGGCTGTTCAAAGCCCCACGATCGTCCATTATTCCCATACTACTACTATTACTATTACTACTGCCCCGATGTTCGTGCACATGCTCTCTCTCTTTCAGCGTGGACAAAAAACGTATTGTCCGAGGACAATTTTAAGAGCAACAACATAGCTTGAAATATTTCTTAAAAATATAACATCAAATTTTTGTTCGTTTTTTTTCCCCGATAATATTATCGTTTTTCGCGAGAGAATAAATAAATACGTTTTATAAGCCATTTCAGAGATTTTTCGCTCCCCGAATATTTCCCGCGGTGGCGTGCATGAAACCGTTTTACGGTAGATGTGATTATTTTTCCATCCGAATTCTTAATAACCCTTTAAACTTAATAGATACCTTTTCAATGCATTATTTATTAACTTTGCTCCGCAGTTATAAAATAAATTTAAATACGTATCAGGCATTTGGTACGGAGGTGACGACCTACAGATCGTAATAAACTACCAATCGTCGAAAATACAGAGTGTTCTTACATATTTTTACATGTTCATAACAATATAACTGAAAATAAATTGTAATATTTTTACAAATACAACAAATTATGTTGCTATATGTTTGCGATTTATTTCAAAACATTCGTATATTTCAATAAATAAGAGATTTGTGTTAAGTCGTATGCCATTGATTTAATATGAATAATACTCAAAACGTAATAACCATAAATGTAAAATAATTAATTTTACTGACCTACAATTTATACGTATGTTCTTACAACCATTTTTTTTTTTTTTTTTTGTTCATTGACTGAAAAGGAATGTTGTTCTACTTGTTTTATTATTTCGTAACGATGATGTTGAGATGAACCTAAAAAAGTAAAACCGATGAGTACTCGGGGGGATTAGTGATTGAGCTTTGGAAGATTTTTATAAATATGTAATTTACATAACAATTAGCCAATAAATGAACAATAACTACTGATATCTCAAAGTCGTCTTACACCTTCGCACTCCGTTGCACGCCACTATGCCACTCCTCAAATAGGGTACAGAAACACAAGGTAAACCGTGTTCCGGCCACATTGATTTATTTAATGCACCGTGTATTGTGCGATTTATATTATGACCTAAACTGACCCGACCTACAAACGCGATTTCGATTACCACTGCCGACGGATTCGATTTCGTGTAGACGCTGCAGCCGTATTATGTATATTTACTGCACACCACACACTCCTCGTATTATTTAAATACATGTATATCTATATACATAAAGTACCAACAGCGCCACTGACTATATTGTAATATGTTATGATTATTTATTATTGTTAAATAATTATATTGTAAAGTATTAAATAATATGTACATACACACACACGCACACGCACATAGCTTCATAGGACGTATATGAATTGTCTATCTTGTAGCCAAAATTTCACTGTACATATTTACGTGTAAAAAATTATATACATTATTTATTACATACATTCGTATATACGCATGTATTTATATGTATTACGTACTATATAGGAATTGTATTTTAAAACGTGTTACACAGTGTTCAATTCAAATAATCGGGGTAATTTTTGACGTTGAATTATATATTGTTAATATTGAAAATACAGGGTGCGCGTGTCATAATACATTATAATTATTATTATTATTACTATTGTTTAGTTTGAGTGACGGTGTTAAAAAAAAAACATACTGTAGAAAGGGTTTGTCCGGAACGATGACGATCGTTGGTTTGCAGGACGTGGACGAACACCTGTTTCTTTTATTCTCATATTTTCTCTGCGACTCGTCGAAATCTTTTGTGTGCGGACACTTCTTAGCGTATTGTACAGTCGCCATTCGCCGCTGCTTTCCTTGATGTACGAGCACGTCCAATAATAATATTAATCTCCACGATATTAGTTCTCTCGCACAGGAAATTACATTGCAACTGTTCCGGAACTGCGTTACCGATTTCTAAAAATGTTGACGTTGTTGTTCACATGATTTTTACATCCGATAGGAATGCTAGAAAAACTACAGTGCCGGTGCAAAACCGTAATAAATAAAACCAATGGATTTCCGTTATGCAATTGCCGCCGTGATGTTATATGTTAAATAATATAGTACCTAGTTAATTTTTCCGGCAAACCCTAATAATCGTGCGTCGGTTAATTTATACGACTTTTGTTCCTCGTAATTAGTTTTAATTCACTTTTATACTAATCTTATATATTTTATAAATTATTTAATTCTGTAATCAAAATATTGAATTGGACCAGTTATGTTATAACGATTTTACATTAGTTATTTATATATACATAAGTATATTTGTGCATTGTGCTGTCTTTGAAGAGTTGCGATATTACTTTAGCAACTCAAAATACATGTTGAGAGTACTATTATTATCGAAATTGTGTTATTTTATTTTTTATTAACGTTGTCCTATAATACGCCGTAGAGTCCTTGTCCTACTCCTATACGGACATGGAAAGGTCCGACGAAATATCGAGTTGAACTCACGCATTACAATTATTTTTTACTAACAAAAAAATTGAAATAAAACATGAAATTTATACAAAATACTTTTATTGGGCTAGTATAATAGTGTTTAAAACCTATGACATTCGTCAGAGGAAAAAATTATATATTAGAGTAAAGAAAAAAAATTTGCTTTTTATTTTGCAGTTAAATTTGCTATAAATAACATTGAACAAGTAAATAAAATAATAATTTTATACAATTATTTCGCTGCGTAGATTCTACTTAGTTATTATACTGTAGTCAATTGAAACATTAATGTTATAGTTATAAAGAACTTAACTATTCAGCTAAAATATATACCAATGTACGAACATACATATGTATTTGTACTCGAAGTACTAAAGTAAAATAGACTTTGTAGATTGTTTTTAACGAATAATATATTTATTCAATACCAATTATTTTTTCGTAATATTGAAATGAATTGTTTTCCTTTTTTCAAAAATGTTTAGAACAATATGATCAATATCCTAAAGACGGATTTAATTCTGTTTTTTACGGCACAACTTATTACACTTTGTTTATAATAATCATGCAGAGTCGGAAATGACAACTGCAGACATCTATAGCATCAACATAATTCTACTTAAATGCACTAATTATATTCTTAAACAATTTTTATAATGATCAATGAAAAAAAAATCAATATTTCTCTTTGTATTTAGCATTATTGTTTGATTTTATTCCACTCAAACTATATACACAGTTGTCCCATGACAACGTGCATTTTTTTCTCTGGAACTCATTTATTTATTATTTGAAGAACATCCGTATTCCAACTAATATTACTTGCATAATCTCATAGCCTTCACTGAGGGGGGGCGGTGGCAAGGTATACTACTGCGTACCACGAAATCCTACGAAAATAACAATTTATATTCTAATGTTTTGGAGACCGATGTTTTTCTTTAGAAGTTCATTTTCGTACACAGCTACAGCTTTCTTACATACACCCCGAACCCGAAGTCCGGCTACGCTTAACCCTTTAATTCAAAACTCTTCAAGGAACTTTTACTGCACCGGGTTAAGGGTAGGTTATTAGTTTGGTTGGCAGATGGACAGATAGACGGCGGATGCTTATGATGCGAATTAATGACAATAATTGCCGTTCGGTGATCGCAATTTCGCCACTGGCACATAAGTGCGGCGTATCGTACCGGCAATAAAACATGCGTTTTACAACGATTGTTGTGTTCACGGACTAAGATGTACAGGACTAGAAACAGAGTATTATCAGTGGAACCCAAATGTTTTCATATGATACAGTACCGACATTCAGTGCCTTCTATTAAATGGAGTTAAAAACTCAATACTGAGCGTTGGATTAAAATAATAATATGAATGCCAAAATAATTTTTAGTATTATTATTATTTATTATTATTAATTTATTTTCAACAAATTCATGGTATTGATATAGGTAAGTATTTTACATAATATGTACTTTACATTATAAAATATATATTTTTGAACAATGATACTTTATAAATTTCATATTAACTATTATTATAAGCAAACTTGTTATTATTTACTGTACATTTTATGTGTGAACTAATTGTTAAAATAAAATTGTGTGAAAACTTTTTTTTTTTGCATTGTCTTTACTTTATTTTTATTTGTATGTAAAGTATACAGCCTCGTCCGCATAATAACAGAGTTTGATATAATATAAGTTAGTACATCTTGTTTTTGTTCAATACACGGAAAATTAGTGAAATTATTAGTTTTAAAGTATTCATCAATATTCATTAAGTAAACGTAAACGTTATTATTTTGGCAATGTTTAGCAAATTATTTTTCAATAGTAATTTTTCGAATAATTTAATTGATTTGCTTTTGATAAATATGCCTTTTGCCAATATTTCAATTATTAAAATCATTCGATTATCACATTTGATTATTCCCATCACTAGTTGTTACATCACCAGCAGAAGCGGTAAGTAATGTTGCTGAAGTTCGGTCTTAAAAAACGACCTGTATCAGCTCAGGAATACAGTAAATTTAAATATATTACAATTTCTTTAGGCATATTTCCAATTTTGTTTTTCCAATAACCTGCTTGACGCATTAACCGTTTTTATAACTAAAACAAAATTTATCTGACGTTACATTTGTGGGTCATAATTCCATGTATTTCTTAAAAATATCATATATATCTTCTTTAATAAAAAACGATCGTGAACAATTTGTTTTTGAGTAGAGAAATTTAATGTGTTATATATATTTCACTAATGAATATTACATATATCGTAGTAAATGAACGGAGAATGAATAGCCAATGTATACAAAACAATTTTATCTCACCTACCTTTTTACTAAATATTGAATATCAGGAGCTTCGTTAATGAATTTTTTATATTGGTTGAAATCAAAACTTTAGAACTTTCATTTTTAATCCACTCGATTTTATCTTTAAAAAAACGTGTAATTCTAAATAAGTACCAACGTTAATATTGTGTTTCATATTTGTTATGTTTTTAAGCACTAAATAAATAGATCATAGTTGATGGTTTAATTTTTGTAGATAATTTATTAAAATTTGTAAGAAATACATTTTTCGACAGCAATTTGGTTTTTCATAAACCATTATATATATATTTCTTTTGATTTTTTATGCAATAGTAATTTCAGGCAATAGCATTAACCGTTTTAACCATGTATGGTGAAGTTAATGGTTCGCTACAACTATTGTACTGATCGTCATCTTTTGTATTTATGCGTGTTTGCGCGCTTCGGAGTCAAACCATCACTAGTTCGATTGTGTGGCGTACTCGCGTAGTTTGCAATAAAAAGAACACTTAACAAGGATAATTTATGAAATTATAACAAATGCCAGGATAAACGGGCCAAAAGCGCCACTATATCAACAAAAAAAATAATAATGAATACGATAAATCTAAAAATAACAATAAAATCACATATACACCAAGCGCGTTATAATAATATAACAAGACAAATCGTATAAAAATAAATATATATTTTAACAACTATAACGGAACATATCTTGGACGATCTGGCGTTCGAGTGGTTTGCCCACGCGACCGTGTTCACACGTGCGACAAACGCCACAACCGGCAGAAGAATCGGTTGATCAGCGGCGTCGGTCTCGATTTACAATAACTGGCTTCTCCGCGCACGACGATAACCGTAAGAAAATGTGTTCGACTGTTTTAAATTCATGGATAAATGATAATTTTGTACCTATATTTTACTGACTAGTAGGTAATTGAAAAACTACAACTAGCAATAAGAAAGTGAGTATCCATTGATTTAAAACCGTTTTTAAGTTACCTTGTGATAAAATCATAAAATAAAACTAATATTTATACCACATACTTGTATTAGTTAAATGAGTTGCATCAGATTTAAAGAAATCTTTAATGTTTTTAGGGTATTTACAACAATCTAAAATGTGGTTTAGTTGACTAGTTGCATTTTTTACTGTTGTCCAATTGCAGTAATAACATGACTTTTTAATCATGGTTTTATTACGTTTTTTTCACTATACTCTCTAAACATCTTAAGTATATTTGTTTTAAGTTTACCCATGTTAAATGTTATCCAAATTTATTCGATACACGCATAAACGTTTGAACAGAAATGAGTACAAAGTGAAAATGATAATATTATATTAAATTTGTAAGTATTAACGAATATTTACATAATATAATAGTAGTAATAATGTAATAGTAGTAATCGTATTTAAATAACTCTTATACAATTTTCTTGATATAAACTATATTATAATTTGGCTATATAATTAAAACAAAAAATTACAAAAATTAATAAAGTTTAATAGAGTTTCATTGCTTTGCATATTTAATGGCAATTTTAGTGCTGAATGGGCTGTTCGACCACCTTCAAGCAAAGTTGCTGCGATTCCCGACGAAGCGAGTGCAAGTGCAATTTTATTTTGTGAGCGAATTGTTGCTAATATTAATGAATATTTAATTTATTTATTTATTAACATTAATTTATTGCCATAGCAATAAAGCTCAAATTGACTACGTTTTAGTTACAAATCATTTGTATTAGAAAAAGAAAAGGGCTATTTTTAGGATTTTTCCAGCAATAATTCTAATTTTTCTCGCCGTAAAAACCATCCTTGAACTTCAACGAACATTTGAAAAAAAGATTTGGCCAAATTGGTCCAGGCGTTGTTGAGTTATGCGCTTACCAACACATTTTGCGATTCATTTTTATATTATAGAATAAAAATTTGATTTAGTCATTCTCATATAACTGAAAAAATCTTCCTCCTGTTCCAATAGTTGGTGAAACAATGTATGAAATTCTCCATATTTTTCCCTATTCTTAAAAATGTCATTCGTGTGATACTTTCGCTTTTTTAATAATAAATATTTAATAGCAGGACTTGTACAAAAACACAAAAATGAGGGGACATCCATTTTATAAATTATAACCTGCAGTCATTGCATTGGAATGAACGACTGCCGGTCAATTTTATCGGCCGACGTCTGACGAAAACTATCGGCCGATCGACGTCGGTACCACTGTGACCGCAGCCTAATGCTACTAGGTGCCCTACGTCTACCTATTGAAAACATTTTGTATCCGGTCCTCTACCATCCTCCTGCCTAATCGTTACTACCTTTGTATTATACATCTTAGTCCGTGACACGATGTAACACAGCTGACGATCGTCGCGAACGGTGATAACGACCGGAGATAACGCGAGTGACGACGTGCGATCGACTAGAATCATAACATACCGTGAAACCTCTACAATAGCAGTAACGTATATTATCATCATCGTCGTCGTTATTATTGTCACCATCAGGGAAAATTGGCCGTCTCTTGTGCCTAAAACTTACCTGACCAGTCGGACGGGAGAGCGGCCACTGCGACATTTGCGTGTTTGCGTGTGCACATGACGTGCGAATCCGTGTGAAATGCAAAAGTCGTACGGCACAGACGAACCGAACAGTAAGTGACACCAGTGTAATATTATTGTAGTGCAATCGCGACTGGACGAGGGGCAGAGAGTGTAATATTGCGTAACGACTTGGATTGCGAGTGGAGATTCACTTCGGGCGAGTAGGTACCGTTGTACAAGTGGGTTCGTTGTTTGTCATCGAGATCTATTGCAGGTCCTGTGACGAGTAAGATGTCCAAAGCCGACCAGCTCCTGTCGAAACTACCGCCGCCCACTCAGCTGCCGAGTTTCGTCACCGACGCTTTGAAAGGTAACCAATTTTCACCCATTGATGTTGTTCTTTGTTATAAGGTTGAGTTGATTTCAAGTTTATATTCTTACAGAGCCCAGCAGCAGATCCACTCAGCAGGCTGATCCCGTACTGAACACTACAGACATGACGAGTCAAAGCTTTCACACTCCAATGTTTTCGTGAGTAGCGAAGCCGAATTTAATGTACTTTTCACTCAGCATTGTGTATTATAAGAATGTTCTTTCCTCTCAGGCCAGTAATCACCCACAAAAACGAAGAAAATTTTGATGTGCCTACAAGTCCTTCCAGTGAATCTGGTACTGATAAGTCTGTCAAAAGTGAACAAACGTCAGGGAACAAAGGTGATTTGTTTAACTGGATGAGAGGCAGTAGTTCCAGTATTTTCTCCATGGTTGCTGAAAAAGCCAAGAATTCTGTTGACGCTGTACTCACTACTTTGGATCCACAAATGAAAGATGCTTTTAACCGTAAATGAATGAAAAACACTTATTATAATCTAGTAATTATTACATATGTATTTAAAATATTTTTTTCAGCCAATACTTTTGATGGCACAGATGTAGTTGTCGCTTCAGAAAAGGAAATTATCGTCAGTGCTGTAAGAGAAGGGTTTCAAAAAGTATTTGGTAAATCAGTTGTTAGGTAACCAGTCTTATTTATTGTGTACAAGAATTTGATCATCTTTTACAATTAATGAATCCTTTTTCAGAGGACTTGAAGCACCTGATCAACCGTTTGCTGCACAGTTGGTAGGATTTTCCGCAGCATCCAAAGCAACTAAATATCGCATAGATTCAGTTAGATTACATGTAGTGAAAGGACCTGTTGTTGCTTTTGAAAGATTTATTGTTGAACCGATTGAATCAAAGTAAGTAAAGTACTGCACTTCACACAGAACATTTATAAGAGCAAAATTTAAAGAAAATGGCATTTATGATTTTATTTCTACTGTTAATAGAAAAATTAAAATCATCTGCATAATTTTAAATAATTCATTATTTAATATTATGTACCCATATCTATAATTTTTTGCTAAAAATGTAATAAGTATTATGCCTTTATTTATGAAATACGCTCACATAGATACATTTGCAAACATTTATCAGACTATTAAAATGTTGCTATTCCATTAGATGGTATGAATTTGGCCTCTTGAAACTCAATGATATGGAACGAAATATAGATCTAGAAGTTTACACTCAAAGCGTCCCCGTACCAACGTCCATTGTGAGTCTAATCAATGACGACACACCCAAAGATTATGAACACATTTCAACTGGATTCAGTATACCGGTTGCACATTTTATGGCTAGCAATTTGAAAGTATGACTTAGATATAATTACAACAATAATTTTATTTCATTACACTTGTTATATATTTTCTCAGGTACACCCGTCTGAATGGCAAGAAATAATGACCGGCGTTAGCCAACGATCATCATTGTTAGCCGCTTCCGTTTCTTTGGCCATGTCGTATAAAAATGCTTTGGAATGATGACATTCATAGTTCAGCTTGAACACATTTATAAATATAATTCATACATTTATTATGATTATCAATTATTACTTTACATTATATAAATCTTGTTATTATCTTGTATTTTTTCTTTTCTTTCAATGGATTGTGATTTGTACTTATTTTTACCACATGCACGCTGTTATTGTTAGATATGTATTTGTACTAAACCTAACTAAATTGTCTTATTGATATTTATTGGTCATTTTCATTTTCATATATGATCATTTATTATTGTTAGTTCATTAATTACAAACTCAAAATCTGTTCTAACAGCCAGATCATTGAAGGATATTGACTAGCTCATAACACTAAGTGTTCAACACACAGTATACAATTAAGAGTTAAAAATGACTTAGAATTTTTCTTTATTGGTGTTATTTACTTTGGCTGGACTACTATACAAGTAGACAAAAAAAAATGTCCACATACATGAAATTTTGGAATTAATAACTGTAAAAAAGGTACAATTATTTCTACAAATATCAACAATATTAAAGTCGAGGAGTAATTTAAAAACTTGTGTGAAAAAATGTTGGCATTTTTAAATTTAAAAATAATCAGAAATATAATACTTGATAACATTCTCAGGGTCATGATATTTGTGAAAGTTAATATTTTATGAAATAACCACTCTAAAACTAGTTTACACATAGATTGATTCAAATAAATTATGCACTTCCTACTTACTTAGACACCTAATATTTATCAGTTACAAAAGCCAATAACCAATGTCTATTTTAATATTGTATCTCAACAAAAATAAAATTAATTAGGGGACATTTTCTGAAATGTACATTTCAAATTCTCATATATATAATAATTGGTTTATATTATTTAAATTCTGAGTTTTTATTTCAATCATTCAATTTCAATGATAAATATAATACAAAAAAAAAACAAATTGAATAATAACCTAATAAATGAATAACAATTATATTTTTTATTTAAAATATCTCGAGTGATAGGACATGATATATGATAGGTAATTAGTAAGATACAACAAGCATAAGATCTGTAAAACGTTTGTATAATTCAATGGTACTTAAGATACAAATTTAAACAGAAAAGAATAAATATGTAACAAAGTCCAGTTTTGTAATATTTTTATTTTAGATATTATATTTTAGAACAAGAGAATTTTTATTAAGATTTCTGTTGACCTATGAATAAATACAGCTTTTTATTTATAAAATATAAATGAATGGAAAATTAACAAAAGTAGACACAACAGTAGTGATGTTCTTCACGAGTCCATATTTTAATCTTTAGATTATTGGCAAGTAATAAGAAATGTTTGTATAAAAAGTTTATGAACAAAGCCAATAAATAGGACAATACCTAGAAATAATATAAATAGTCAATTTATAATTTGTGAAGTTTACCATACAAATTTTTTACAAAAATGTTGTGTTCTACTTCTGTGATTTAAACCCTTAACTAAATATATTTAGCTTGGTTCAAATTTGTTTTTTGTATTTTTTTTTTTTTTTTAATTATTTTATTTTCCCATTTTTTTGTTATTTTTTATTTTAGAATTACATTTTTTTTTTTATTTTTTTAATGCGCTCAATTTTTAATACTCCCATTTTGAATATATATTAATTGGAAAAAAAATTTGAAACTAATCTGTTTAGAATATAATGTAAAGGGCAAAATGAAAAAAAAAATGTTAAGGGCACATTTGAAATTATTCTTTCTTCACAGTCTGTTGTGCTTGGTGTGCTTGAAGCACAGCAACTGCTTCTTCAACTTTGTTCTTTAGAGATTCATGATGTTCCAACATATGGAGCAAGTCGGAATTATCAATTTCCAACAACATACCAGTAATTTTACCAGTCAAATCCGGATACATACGCTATAATTTAATATAACAATTAATAAAAATGATGTAAATAAAACATGACAACTTAATTCTATTATAAATTATACCTGAATAAGAGGGAAAAGTCTCTCTCCCAACATTTGTTTTTGATCTTCTGGTTTAGCAGTAGCCAACATAGTTGCAGTAAGAGGTTCTTGTCCATGTACATGTACAGCAGCTTGCACTGGTGCAGGTGGTTGACCTGGTTGAGCTTGTCCCATACCTTGGGCTTGACCAGGTGGATTACGCATATTAGCTGTATATTTATACCCAGAGCCTGTACCACGTGCTCCAGAAACACGCACTCCTCCAGCTGGAACAGCACCTGGCATTTGTTGGGCTGTGCTAATAGGCCTAGCATTTCTATCAACCATGGTATTCCTAGCCAAAGCAGCTTGTTGACCTGCAGGTACAGGAGCACGAGCTCCAATGTTTCGGTATTGAGTGGCCATATTTGGATAACCTATATCAACATTGATTAAATTAACTTAATACAAATAAATACACACAGAATTAATATTATTTGGTACAGAGATGTAGGTTAATTAGTTAAATGAAATAATAATTGTATATAATTAAATAAGACAGTAAATTTTTTCAAACTATTTCAATACCTGCTGCTGCAGCTTGAGGAGCTCCAGCTCTAACTTGAGGTTGAGAAGCCCACCTTGGTTGAGGACGAATTTGAGTCATTTGAGTAGGTCCGTAGAAACGCTGTGGCTGAGGAATGGTGGGTACGAAGTAACCACTTGAACCACCTGGTTGGTAGAGCTATAATAAAATTATGATGAAATAAATTATCATGAAATTGAAACAAAATAAAAATAAAGTTCACATACTGGACCAATAGACTGCATTCTCATATTTGTATTACGTTGTAAGTATTGAGAATCTAAATGAGCTTTACGGTCTTCTTTACGTTGAGCTAATGCAACATATAAAGGTTTTGTACCAACAATGCGACCATTCATATCAGTAACTGCTTTAGTAGCTTCTTCTGGAGATGAGAAACATACGAAACCGAAGCCTTTACTGCGACCATCATCCATCATCACCTAAAAGAAATTGTTTTTTCTTAAAAAAAAGATCAATTTAAAAAAAATACACAATTCATTACCACCTTAGCACTGGTAATAGTTCCAAAGACACTGAATTCTTTGCGTAAACGTTCATCATCAATTGTGTCATCCAAATTTTTCACATACAAATTAACTCCTTGGTATCTGTTCATACGCTCAATTTTGTATTGTTCAAATTTTCGTTTTAATTCTTGTTGACGTTCAGCCTTCTTTTGAGCACGACCAACATAATAAGTCTAGAAAAAAAAAAAAAAATGTAACATTGAATTACAAATTTATAAATAATTATGGAAAATGCATACTACTAACCTTTCCTTCTGGGCTTTCTTTACCATGTAATTCTGTTACAGCTTTTTCAGCTTCTTCTGGATCTTCAAATGCAACAAATCCAAAACCTCTTGAACTTCCATCTTCTCTGAACATAACCTAAAAAATTTTAATTAATGAGTATATTCTATCAATAACAATATTTTAAGAAAGTTATACCTTGAAACTAGTTATTGTTCCATATTTTTCAAACATCTCAAACAACTCTTTATCAGTCACATTTTCATCCAAATTTTTAATGTAAACATTAGTGTAAAGTTTAGCTTTTTGACCCAATTCCTTTTCCCGATCTTTTCTGCCAACAAATCGACCTACGAATACTTTTTTCCCATTGAGCAACATACCATTTACTTTCTCAATGGATTGAGTAGCAGACTGTTCCATTTCAAAGTGAACAAAACCATAGCCCTTTGATTGGCCAGTTTCATCTTGAGCAACCTAATTAAATAAAAATTACAAAAATAAATTTTTGAGAAAATATATAAATAAAAAAAAAAATTAATAATTAAATATATTTTGAACTGTTTACTCATAAAAGTAATTTAAATATGTTTTGTTAGTATAGAAAAAAAAACATTTGAGTGTAACTCAAGGTTACTCTTTCAATAACACTTCACAGATTCAGAATAAAACCTTAACCTAATTGTTTATTAAACAAAAATTAACATATACTTGCCTTACAACTCAGTATATTTCCAAAAGCAGAAAATGTATCATACATGGCTTTATTATCAATACTTCTATCCAAGTTTTTAATAAACACATTACCAACACCAGATTTTCTTAGAGATGGATCTCTTTGAGACCACATAATTCTCATTGGACGCCCTTTAAGTATATCAAAGTTCATAGTATCCAAAGCACGTTCAGCTAAAAAAAAAAAAATGACTAAATTTTAAAATATTGCCAATAAAAATAAACAATGTTTTTGAATTATTTTTTGTGTCTTGAAATACTAAACATAATAAAAAAAATTAGAAATCATGTTTTGTCATGTAACTCAATGAAATAACATTACCAAGAATTAAAATTATTACGTTTTAAGGTACAATAGTTTAATAAAAATTATATCAGATTAAAATGTACAGCATTATGATTCAGATATATGCTTGTCTCTTTGAAAATCATCATAATAATGAAGATATATAATAATAAAATTCTTATCAGATCAATATTAACATCAAAGAGTAAGTCAGATATATGCTTGTCTCTATAAAAAATCATCACCAAGAATTTCATTTCACTAGAGTTGTTCAATTAGTAAACATAATTATTCTTAATACACATATAATCAGATTTAAATTTGCAACACAATGTTTCAGATATATGCTTGTCTCTATGAAAAATCATCATGAAATAAAGATCTATCCATTTTAGGTATACGTATAATAAAATTATATCAAACAATATAAAGTATTTCTAAATAGTTTATAAATAAACTGCAGATTTTATTTTTTAACATCAAATAATTCAGACATATGCTTGTCTATTTTTTATTCATCATTTTTTTAATAGGTACTTTAACCATAAATATAAAAGAGATTAAGGTTATACAAATTTAAATCAGATTTAATTTTTAACAGCAAATTATTTCAGACATATGCTTGTCAATTTTTTTGATCATCATTTTTAAAAATAACTAAAAAAAAATACATTAGTATACTACAAGATATCAGACTTGATTATAAATTTGATTGATTGTTGTTAAGTTATTTCAAATATTCTGATTTAAAACAGAATACTTGGTAATTAGAATACCTAGCAAAATATAACTTCAATCAAAAAAAAAATTATTGCAAAATGATTTTTTAAACTTAAATTTGGAATTTTAAAGTTGGATATTAAATAATGAATAAATAACTATTTTAATGATCAATAAATGTATAATTTATACATTTTTAAAATCAAAATTATAAATACAGTAAAACCTCGGTATTATGGAACATTTTTTTTGATTCAGTTTCAAATTACATACAATAAACTAACCCTGTTAACACAGAAAAATATCATGGTCCGAAGCAATTTTGTCTTATCGAGATTTCACTGTATATCCATTTTAAATTAAGTTAAGCTACAGTTCCCTAAATATTTTACTTGTGGCACACTCTTCTTGAACCAAGGTTATCTCATTACACTTTTGATAATACCTTATTTTTAGATAAAAAAATAAATAAATAAAACCAGAAAAATTCAAATAGATAACCAGATATTGAAGAGGGATACTCATTTTAAGACAACACGGAACATACTTTCGGAACTACAGAACTAAACACTATTAAGTAAAAATTTCACTTGAAATTAGACAACTTGATATTGCAACATTCTTAGAATTTTTTTGAAAAAATCAAATTATACCTATAACATTTGAATTATGGTAGTAACGTTTAGGTGCATATACTACATTTTGAAGAACCATAAATCTAACTATTTTTTAAGTATTTTTGTACTCAGTATATGCCATTGCATTAATTTAACATCACCTCTCAATATGATTTAATTGGATTATTGCGGATTTTAATCTGATATTGATAATTTCACTTTAAAAACCAATACTATCAAGTAAAATTATATTTCTTTAACTCTGAAATTCATAGTTAATTTAATTATAAATTAAGATCATATTTAGATTATAAAAACTTTCAGTTCATAATAAAAATTTTAATTTTCTAAACTGGTTATTTACCTAATATCAATTACGCAATAATGATAGTAACATAGTATGTATAAATTAATATTTAACATTAACATTCATTTATCAAAATTAAATGGTACATACTTTAGTGAACTTAAAGTTTTATAAGTTTAAATTTTTAATTAATTTTTTATAGCTTTTTTAATCTAGGGTACATATAAAATTATTAGAATACTAGTCATTAAAAGTAATTCATAATCATACTCGTATTACAGTTATACAATATACTTTTTTAATTTTTTAGCTAAAACATTTAAGCAACAGTAATATTTAAATATTAAGTTGTACAAAATAATATTTTATTGACACAAAACCAATAATTTTATCAGTGACAAAAACAAATGGAATTTCTGATAAAATTAAATACTACATATTTAAGTCTATTTAAGACAATGCACCTAATCATAAAATCCACCATTAACGTGGGTCACAAAATTGTTTTAAAAATATTTATATAAACGGGAAATGGGAACTGTTTAAAATCAGTGATGAGAAACTCAAAGTAATGCTCTAACAAAATCACTATTTTCACAGAAAGGTAAAATCGACTTATCGGTAAGAACGAACGTTACTAAAAATAAAAAAATTTTAACCGACACGTAGAACTGAAGACCAAAACGCAATGATCACGTGATCATTTACTGGTCCAATAGAAACCACCAAGCCACCAAGAACGTGGAAAAAACATGGCCAACGCATGGTCTAGTTACACACAATATCGATATGGTACAGGGGAAGAATGTCTTGAAGGTGAAACAGTATTATAATTATCCATCCAGAACAGACGAGAGCATCGCCAGGAATTAGAGAACATTAACATTTAGGAAAAAAAAATAACATTACACGTGGCACCACAAGTTCGATAGACGAAAGAATTCGATTAGAGGAAAAATAAATTGTCTTATTCAGCTAGAAACCAGTGGTAAATCAAAATTCATCGCAAGATAAGGCAAGTTAACTCGTTGTCATGAACCACGAGCGTAATAAAAAAAAAGTTTACCGTCCGCCATGTTTTGAAAGTTGACATAGGCGTATCCCAGCGATCTCCTGGTAATCATGTCGCGACAAACGCGAATGGACAGGACAGCACCGACCGTGCTGAATTTTTCGAACAGCATAGCTTCGGTCACGTCCGAATGTAAGTCACCAACGTATAACGAAGCCATCTTGATGTATAGAAACGAGTGTCTGTCGACGTGGGAAAAATAATTACAAAAAGCGCGTTTCACTTATTTACGGATTTTGTAAGGGGATAAATAATAAGAAATTTTTTTTATGTTTTATGTGATTTTTCCTTTTTTTTTTAGTTAATTTAATATATTTTATATTTTTTTTGGGGTTTTTTAATTTATTTGAATTAAAAAACTACACTATTCCTCATGGGTTGTGTTTCGTAGACACGTACGACACAACCACATGTATCGAAAAGAAAAATTGGAGGAAAAAAACGAACGCACTGTCTGACGCTATGAGATGACGCGTAGGTCTCCGTCCTCGAAACCCCCACCATACCAACGGTTAACATTGTACGCAAGCGCAGTGGAACGTTATACGCACGTACAAGATAGCGGTCATGGTTACGTTAAACAAAGAAATAACCATGGTTCTTAAATGATTGATGACTGATGATCGTAATTATTATCTATTGCTATTGATAACAAAGGCGGGGGTCTTAAGAATCTGTTCAAATTTTACTTCTAATTATAAAAAATGAAGAATTATAATATATATTCATTAAATTATTACCAATACTTATTTTTCATTAACATTAAGAAATAAACAATTGAAAGTGAAAACATGTCTTGTTTTGGTTGACACAGTAATGAGGATATATTTCTTAAAGTCTAAAACAGTCTTTCTCAAAGTGGGCGATAGCGCCCCTCTATGGGCGTTGGTAGTCTTTAGGGGGACGGTAGGATGCCCGAAGAAATTTTGGGAACGTTGAGTTGGGTTTAGGGGGCAATACAAAAAAAATATATATATAAATATTATATTATATTAAAAAAAAAGTCTCATTTATATATTTATACATAATAAACATACTTTTAGAATTGACCACAAATGAGGAAATCAAATTCAAATTCAAGAATGGCTATCAATAATTTCGGCTGCAAAAGCCAATCATGGAACTGTACCCTAGTTTATGGTCGATTGTTCAACGATTTCTGATAGCATTCCCATCATCGTATTTGTATGAACGTGGATTTAGTGCTGTAGCAACACTGCTAACAATAAAGAGAAATCAGGTGCTTGTTACTGAACGCGGTGATTTACGGCTGTTTTTGAGTAAATTTGAGCCAGATATTAACAAACTCGTTAATGCGCATCAAATTCATCCATCACATTAAGTAAATTTTAAATTTTGAATTCATAACTTTTTTTATAGCATGATTTTAATAAAAATACTTTTAATATGAATAATTTTAACAATAAATGTTTCGTTTTAATAAAAATACTTTTAAGTACGAATAAGTATGCGTTTTAATTGCAGTCATCCAAAAAGCTAATTTAAAATTTATGTTTATGAACTCAGAAATGAGATATAGCATATTTATATATTATAAATGTTAATATCTGTTTTTAAAAGAAATAACAGATGGTAAGTTAAAATATTTTTTTTTGTGGGGGGGGACGCTGGAAAATTATTGATTCTCAAAGTGGGCGGTGGATGAAATAAGTTTGAGAACCTGTGGTCTAAAATGATATTAAATTTATGGCTAATTAATAATGAACTGAAAATCTAAATATATTAAATGACATTTAAAAGATTACTTTTTGATGGGTTGCACCATACAAAAATTACTTATCCAACTTCTTCTCACTGATATTGGACCTTCAAGACTTTATCATCCAACTATTTTAAGGAAATTAGTTGAAATGACAAAATAATACTGTGTACTGTGTTAATATGTAGGTATTGAAAATATAAATTGTTTCAATTTATTAATTTTAACTATTCGGTCACCATAGTATTTTGGTACACCAAACAACTAGTTTATAAACAATTTAATTACTTCAAAAAATAGTGCACATTAAAATTATTTTTAATACGGGATAATAATCATAAAATTAATTATAAACTACAATTTTTATAAATTATAATAAAATGATACACTTAATTTTTTCAGTTATAAGTTATAAAATAATGTAAAAAAATTAAATTATTATGATAAAATGTTTAATAACATATTTTAAATTTTTAAGGAAATAATAAATATAGATAACACTAGTCTTATAAAGTGAGCAAGGTATCTAATTATAATGTTACTTTATAATTTGAGTAATTTAATTTTTTTGTAGATACGTTTATATAAAATTACTACCTCAAACATTTTTATTTTTATTTCTGTTCATTACATAATGAGCTTACTATACTGTTGAATTTTTAAAAGTTTTTAATAATATTATAATAAGTTGATGCAAGTCCAGTCTGTCAAATATTAATTGGTTAATTAATCAAAATTTTCCAGTTGCAATAATCTCTAATACAGATGTATAATACAAAATATTTTTAACAAAACATGATTTCATTTTTTTTTTACATAATTTTAAAGATTAAAATTTGGATAGTTTTGTCACTAACACGAGATACTGAGATTTCTTGGTATTAATTTTTTATTTTGTAGATGAAAATCTATACTTGATATAAGCTTATATTATACATTACTTTTTTTAAAATTTGATCTTTTACCGAGATAAGCTTACAAAAAAATGTTCAATATTTTTATTAGAAGTACATCATTCAAAATTGGATTATTAAAGATCTAAAATGCTTCATAGATTATAACTTAATATTTATGAATTTTAAATATTATAAGAAATTTCATATTTTTGTGAAAAATTAACAGATCTTATTTCTTAAGTGCCTATAATAAGAAAATTGTTACATAGATAATTAATTTAATAATTAAATTATAGCATATAAAATAATATAATACTGGTTGAATAAAAAATTTATGAATAAATTAATAAATATGTATATTTAGATTTGATAAAAACAATTATGACATTTAGAAAATGTTATACCACTTTTTAATACATTACATTTTAATTATTAATTATCTTACTAAATGTATAAGTAATCAACATAAAAACTATAACGATTTTGACATATAAGGTCCATCTAAATGATAACCAAGTTTCTTGTAATAGTTTCTAGTACCAACACCTAAAAAAAACAAAGATTATATGAATTATTTATTATTCTTTATAATAATATTATACAATATAATATCTTTATAATTATCTCCCAATGTCTAATACCACAAAATAAATGCAAGCTAATAATACTTGTTAGCTCTAAAATATCCAAATATTTATAATAGGTATAACAAAAAATGTTTATCAGCATTATCAATAAATTTATGTTTACACTAACCAGAAATAACAGCCATTTTAGTGGATTTGTGTTCTTCAATAGCTATTCTCTCAGCTTCTTCCATTAATAACATACCAAATCCTTGATGTTGGAATTTAGTAGGATCTCTTGCCCGCACAGGTACGACACTACCATACACGTGTAATTCTCTAATTATTGAAACTTTTCCTTTTAACTCAGGCCTTTAAAATAGTGAATGTACATTTTAGCAATTTACAAATAATTATTTAATTTGATAATTGATATACCTAAATGAATCTGTACATTTGCGTAATCTTAATAAGCCAATTAAAATATCTTGCTCTGGATCCTCATACGACAAAAATGTTTCCCAACCATTATTTGCCACATAATCTCTACGTATCAACTCAATCTAACATATTATTATAAACAATACATTGTTATTAATTAAATGTAAAATATTTCATAAAAATTCAAATAATCTAATATTTGTTAGCTCATTTTATTCATATACAATTATAGATATAATTTTTATTTATTAATTAACAATTTTAATTTCATACAATTTCATAGCTTAGTGGATTTATAATGAAAAAAGCATACTTCATACGGCCGAACTTTATTGTGTATTTCTTGAATTCCGACTTCCCGTGTTCTAACATCACGACATTGCAAGTTCAGATCTTTCATTCGTGCTAAAGCTAATTCACGTAAATTTCCATGCTCAACACCAGAACTATAAATTTATAAGAAAATTTAAAACAAAAATTTTACAAAATAATATTTAATCATCTTAATTATTAAAATACATATTATTATTTTTTTTTAGTAAATAATTGTTAAATATAATATAAAACATCATTACAGTTAATACAAAACTAGGTACATGATTGGGTCATAATCAAATGCAAAAAATATATAATATATATAAGTAAAGTAATTAAGTTTCAAAATACTGTAATAATTAAAATTAGCATGATCAGCTTTTTTTTTCACGTTTATTAATATATGTATATATTTACTAAAAATAATAACTTAAGTATGATAAATAGTATAATAATAAATCTTAAGTATGATAATTAATTATTATAAATTCAATTTTACTCAAAAATGTATACTTAAAATACATTTTAAGATATTAAGTACTCTATATAAAAAATTCAATAAAGCATCTGATTTTAATACTAATAATGAAATAATAAAAAGTCTAAATGCTACATATAGTTAACATCATAATTATAATAAAACAATATTTTATTCAAAACAGTAAAATGCACATGTGACCCCCTTTTTTTAATAAATATTTAATTAGTAATAAAAGTTTTCCAAGTCAAATCGTATACTTACGTAACCAATGGCATTGGAATATCCCTTTGAACTCTATAAACACGAGTCCATGGAGGGATAAGACTTAATATATGTGCAATCAAATCAACTAATTCAGATGGTGAATAACTACGATATCTTCCGCTACGCCATAATTCATACAATCCTGTACCTCTCATCACTAGAGTAGGGTATATTTTTAAACCATCGACACGAAAAGCAGGATTTTCAAAAAATTCCTAAGAACATAATAATAACATTATTATATTAAAAAATACTTAAATATGATAAAATAATTCTTAGTTTTAATCAGAAAATTGTAGTACCTTAAATTGCTGAAAATCTCTTTCTAGGTCTACATTAGGTAAATCAGGCATCATATGTGATACAACTTTGAACCCACAATCTTTAGCAAGATTAAATGTCTCACAAACTGCTTTAACTGTATGACCTCTATTAGTATCTCGAGCAACATCTTCATACACAGACTGAACTCCAATCTCTAACCGTGTACAACCATAATTTAACATATCAGTCAAATGCCTATTCAAACAATAGTCTGGTCGAGTTTCAATTGTAATGCCAATACATTTTACATTGCTTCTTTCTGAGTATCTTGGAATGAATATTAGTTTAGTTTTAATGTTTTTTAAGTAAAATCTAATAGTTTATTATGCACATACTTTACGGCTTCTCGAACATTAGAACTTGTATGACCAGACAGAGCATCATGTAAATTCCTGATAAAATAGTCACGGTAATCTTCAGGTAAACTCATAAATGTACCGCCCATAACTATAAATTCTACTTTATCAACATTATGCCCCAATTGTTTCAACTGCTCAACTCGATGACGAGTTTGAACATATGGATTATAATGGGCTCGAATTGCCCTCATTGAAGTAGGTTCATAACCAGTATAAGACTGTGTTGAATATTCAAAATCAGAATCAGGACCTCCAGGGCAATACACACATATATTACCAGTCATATTAATATGAGGACAGCGGTGAGGTTTACACATAACTGCTACAATTGCTACCTAAAAATTGATATAAACAAATATAAGTAAAATTATATATTTTTACTAGCCTAAGTACAATTCAAACCTACCCCACTAGCTGTCCGAACAGGTTTAGCCTTCAATTTTGGATACAATAATTTTTTGGCATCATTTGGAACAGCAGATATAATATCAACAAGCCGAGGAGATGATTTCAATCCATATTTTGATGATATTTGAGATTTTAACTTGTTTAGATTTACATCTCTGTTTTCTTTCTGTGCAATCAATAATTTCTGAATAATTTCTGCAACTGTAGAAACCATCCGTTCTTCTTGGCTTAGTTTAGATATTTGTTCTAAAATATTTTATTGTAAAAATAATTAGATTATTATATTAGACATAATTCATCACGTTAAATATCATACACATTCTTAAAATCACACAAAATAACTTTTGAAAAAATGTAACTAGAAGCTAATTGTGCGACTAATAAATTAATAACTAATAACAATCATTAAGCAATCGAATTATTTTTTTTATAGATATAAACAATCAATAACGTATTAAATTCAAAACAAATAAGTAGATTTATTTAAGCCTTCGACTCACCTTCTATGTCACACATGATGAATTTGTTTATTTGAAATTCAAATCATCAACTACAATACATATGATTAATGGAATCAAGAAACTCCATTCAAGAACAGAACACAATTTGTGATCCTAACAATCATAGATAAGTATAATATAACAATTGAATGCCAAACTAATCCTAAATGTTCAACTTTGATATTATTTAATATTTAACTTACCACGTGAATCGAGATCAAATTGATAACAAAACCGAATAATGATAATCAAAAATCTGATAATTTACTACACTAGAGTACTCTAGTATTCACAAATACTATAATTTATACCGATACCTACATTCGAGTTTTATGGGTATGCTAACATTTATTCATTAGAGGAGAATCTCTTCACGAATTCTCAAAAATATCTTCTTTAAATTGTGATTCATATTAATAATTTTATGTACATCGGTTTCCGAAGATAATAATCAGGATTGTCAATAACTAATTATAAAAACGATCGATCGCTGTCCGCTGATATCGAAATATAATAGCTGTACTCAAACTATTGGTCTAGACCATGGACGCCTATAAGAAAAATTTTAGGGGGAAGAGCCAAAAAAAAATTTTTGAAAATTATAGTTTAACACATTGTTATTTTGTTTTCATCGAGATTTTGAAGAATATATTAAGTTCTCTATAAACGGGGTTACTGAGTGCCGCAACTACACTAACTTGGGCCCGTATGTAAATAAAATGAATTCCCTCCCCCGCGTCCGACCACGGCAAGGAAACCGTACCTTTAATCAATTGCAAATAAACTACATATTTTGAATTTCGATTGTACAAATTGGCAAAAGAATAATTGATTCTTATATGTTCTTATATGATAATGTGCATAAAACAAAATCAATCAATAATTGTTCAATCTCCATATATAATTATTATTACAAAATAGTTTTATTTTCTTGCTTTCTACATATTTTTTAAATATTTTCATTGAGCCCTATTATAGGCTGGGGCCATGGGACCGTGTGCTTGACACACGCGACACACCTAGTTATTGCAACACTGGGGTTACTATTAGGTGTTATCGATTTTTAAGGCATTAATGACGGTTGAATTAAGTTCCAGGGAAAGCAGTTGGCGATCAAAAATTTAAAATGAATTCATGTAATTATTGAATAAAATTTATTGTTTTAAATGGATGGAAATATTACACTTGTATTAACTATCATCAAGATCATTAGCATTTCTAGATTCTTTAAATGTATTTAAAAAATTTTTTACGATTGGGTATGGCACTTAATATTTTTACTTACAACACTGAATGCCTGTGAAGTAAGATTGAAATTCCATTACTTATTCATTAGACAAACGTCATTCTGTTTTACACAGTCTATGTTTTTTTTAATTACATTTAGGTTCGTGTTCAGTGATTCTAATTGAGAAATTTGATGGATGATAATCACATGAAATACCACACTAGAAATTAGTTTTAATTTGATTTTAATGACTTTTCATAATTTTATTGAAAACATTAATGAATTAAGAAGAAACGTGCTTCAACAATGCCCAGGCACCTAAACAGTATCTTTGTAACTTTGTTAATTTAAACAACTGTACACAGTGATCATATTTGGTGAGGGAAGGGCTCGCAGGGAAACGGAGCTCCCAAAATATTTATTATTTTCCGTACTCAAACTATAATTTTTTACTGGGACAGAGGATGCCATAGACTAATGTTCAAAACAATTTTTATTAAAATGTGAAGTTAAATTTATGTCAACAATATAATGAATTTTACTATTTTTTATTATCTTTTATCCTTTTTTATGGCTGTTTATAACATAATGTATTTTTGTTCTATATTTATTTTTTTATTTTTTAGTTTGTTTATATGACACTACAATAGACTATATATGTTTATGTATAAATATATGCAGCTGAAATGTAGTATTCAAAATGCAAGTAAAACTGCAGTGTTAGGCTGGGCTCAAATAGGACTACCATCATAGGCGCAATTTGGGGGAGGGTTAGGGTGTGCTTAGCACCCCCATTTTTGAAATTAGTACCCCCAAATGTGTTCATGTTAATTTATATTTAAATATTTATTACTCATTATGAATAGAAAAACAGAGTTTTTATTGTATAAATATATAAATTTATTATTTAAATAATGGTGATGGAATTTCGTCCTTCCTCTTTTCCGTCCTCGAATTGGATAATAGATAATAGATAAGGTTACAATTTTGAAATTCCTAAACTTAAACCATCATGTTGAATGACTCTGAGTGAAGGTTCAGTATAAAAATTAACCATTTATGAGTATACTTTACCATTTTTAGTCTAATTATTGGTAGGCTTTTTTTTTTTTATCAACCTGTTTAACATTTTATTTTTTACAATTGTATTAATTTTTTTCTTTTAATCAAATATTTATCTGTATTCAAAGTTTCATTATGATTGTATAGACCAAATTTTTTTAATAAACATTTAATATTGAAAATTGATTTAAAAACAGTAAAAACCGTAACAATTTTAGGTATAAACATTTACTTAAACGCTTATGAAATAAATTTCAGACTAACGATTTTTAAAAAAATTTCAGTATTGGTAAATAAGTACTCATACACGAGTAAACTGATATTACATTTTCACTTAATATCCAAAAATAAAAATTTTATTACATAAAGACTTTCAAAAAATTAGGTATTTTTAAAGTTCTATATTAAATCAAAATCGCTATTTGAAAATATTCTAAAATACGAAAAAAATTTCTTTGCTACGAGGTAAAAGTTTCAAGTTTTTAGCCACATTAATTTTGGAATTATGACTAAATAACTAAAATCTGAAAAGTGAGTCTTATTTACAGCATATTTTTACCGTTTCGGGACAATTTTTTCCTTGCGCATAAAAAAACTATTAAGATTTAAAAAAAAAATGACCTATCTAAATTACCACCGCATGCCAATTTAAAAACTAAAAAGTTTATTGAAAAAATTTTTGGACCAATATTTCTATGCGAAAAAGTGTTAAGAAAATAAAATACAAATATCATTATAAAACCCAGTGCCGTCCAGAAGGCAGGGCCAACGAGGCACTTGCCCAGGGCCTCGTGCCTCCAGAGGCCTCACGTTTATACAATAATATATATATATATATATATATATGTCCAACATACAACATATCATGTATAAATAGATTATAAATATATGGATCGAGGACCGCTATTCTGGTGAACCTATGAATTTCGATGTAATATTGTAGGGCCTCGAATTTTAATGATGTCCAGGGCCTCACAGAACCTTGGAACGGCACTGATAAAACCATAATTCGTTATATGCACAATAAAAATATAAAATCAAAGCAAACAATTTAAATTTAAAAATATTCAAATATTTACCAAATATTTTATTAACTGTTGAATTGTACAGGTCGCGGGTGTTTATAACCATTAAGGAACATGAAAAAGATAGAAGGGCTTCAGCATCTCCAGATTTTTCATTGAAATTGATTACCATGCATTTAATTTTAAAAGGTTTTCGTTGTAAACATTTTTAATACATAGAGAAGGCCTAAACGATAGAGCTTCAATGTCCAATTTCGTGTCTACACAATTGGCCAGTATAATAGTATAAATGAGGGGGTATGGGAGGCCTTATGGTCTCTGTTAAATAATTTTGCTTTTGTAATAAAGTTTTGAAATCATTGTATTGAGCTCCCCTACTTAAATTTTCCCACTTTTATCAATGATTATACATATAGTATTGAAATAAAAACAATAAGTCCAAAAAAACGAAAAAATAGGCAACCAGATATTCAATACATTTATAAAACAATAACAATTACGCATGATTGGTGAATTTTTGCCATATTAATCTTTTTGTTATATTATACAAATAAATGTATAATATATTTATTGAAAACAGTTTATCATTATTTATATAAATATCAATGCAAAAATTATTTATGCACTAGATCAAATAGGTAATCAGATTCTGGATCCATAAATAATTGAATGGAATTTTTTCCCAATAACTGAAAAACAAAATATATTCATTTAATGTGAATAAAAATAAAACATTACATTTATTATAATATCAGTGTTATATATTTTCATTGAATTTCAAAATTATACAATATGCGACTTAATTCAAATAATAGGGATGTTAATTGATAACATTCTAAACACATACTTATATATGTGTTAAAAAAAACAAAATTGCTACTATTATAACACAAAATATTACACTCGGAAAAAAAATCATACCTATATAAAATTATTGCAAACTAAATGACCTTTTATCTAATAATTCTAAGCTACTTGTCTATCCGGATCTATGTGAATAATGTAAAATTTTATACATGAAAATTGGTCCATTTATACATCATAAATATCTAAAAATAAAATATTTTATACCCATAGTGTTTTTATTTCATTACATTTTTAATAACTTAATCAAATTCTTTAGTTGGTTGTTGTTTTCTAACATTTATATACTTGGTTATTAGGAATCAATATAGTAATAATAATTAATAATATATGTATTTTATTTTGTAATCTATAACAACACATTTAAAGCAAAAACATTGGAATTATGCGACTAAACTAAAATAGCTTTAAAGTAAAAAAAAATATATATTTATATACGGTCGAACGGGTCATTTATAATGTTGTAATTAGAATCAATACTTTAATATGTGTTATTGTATATAAAAAAGAAAAATGTAGATGACGTTAAAATAAAATACTAGTTATAATTAAAAAATATAGATTAGTGGATGGAAACAATGAATGGAATAGACTCACCGGAAGTCATAAGACTGTATTCTGTTCAAATGACTAGATGTGCATGTGATTTGGAGAATAAAATCATTGAACAAGAGAAATCAGATTATCTAGGGGCCAAATAATTTAATGTTGGTGAAAGGATACAGATTTCATTTCCTGATTGTGCAGCGAAAAGTACAAGCAAACAAAATGCCTGTCAGTAAATTATAATCAAATATAATAATAAAATAAAATCAACTAATATTCATAAAAAATAATAATAAAACATGAGGAGAATAAAAGAAGAGGTAGAGTAAAGTAATGACAACAATATATATATATATATAGTTACATATAGGTGCTGAAAAACATAAGATATGGAACAAATTTTTTGTTTTGATTTTCCATGTCTCTTGTACTTAAAAAGTATAGGTACAAATTATAGTACAAAAACAATAAAATTTCTGTCGATGCAAATTTTATCTAAAACTTATAAACATATATTTATGTTTTCATGAACAACGGGTAGGTATATTTAGGTACACGGGATATTATTTGTAAATTGCGTAGTACTATGAACCTATAATACCGTAATAGAGTATATTATATTCTATACGTGTAATACATTTATTTCAAAGTTTCGATTATTAACCAGTCAAAAATTTGTTTTTCAAAATAAAAAATATCTCTCCAATCACAGTGGGTGCGCGCGAATAAAATATCTATATTAATTTTGTCCCAGAAGGGCGAATCCCGTCCACAGGGTTTTTGAGCCCCATTAACAAAAAAAAATTGTTTTGCCTATTATCGTTTTGGGAGCGCGTGCGCGCGCGCGCTTGCATTCGATAACAATAGTAATAATAATATTAATAATAATAATAATAATAATAATAATAATAATAATAATTTTAAAAAAGAACGAATCGTAAACGAACGTAGTAATAATCGAAATAATCGTTATGATAATAATAATAATAATAATAATAATAATAATAATAAATAATATAAACACGACGACGACCGGACGTATCGTCGTTATCTGACCGCTGGCGACAGCTGCTGAAGCAGTGCGAAGAAACAACGACGCAGGCGGCGGCGACGTAATGTTGACCGTGGTCGAGTACACGAAGGCGGCGGCGACGACTGCGTTTTGGTCAGAGCTGCGGCTTCTTCAGCAACCGCTTCTGCCGGCAGTCGTACACGCGGCGGCAGAAGAATATCAGATCCGACGGTGCGCCTTCAGCGGGCAGCTGTCTGGCCCTGGGGTTGGTTTCCTGCAACGGCGGCACTACCGCTTTGCACAACACCAAGTTCTCTTGTACCGACTTCAATTGCTTCCGGTGCCTGTTGGACCGACAGAAAGGAACGCATTACTACTACACACTAGTGGGCAACTAACGTACTGTTATTATCATTTGTTCTTTTATTATTATTATTATTTTTTTTTTTTTATATATATAATTGTTTTATTCATAACGATATTTATAAACAGATGCAGAGGAGGTGTGGAAGGCGCAGGGTGAGAGAGAGAGAAGGAAAGAGAGACCAGAAAAAAAGACTAAATTACACATCGCGCTGAACAATTTTGTATTTAATTCGGAAAATATATGAACAGTTTTAGAGCATATTGAAGTTATAACCAACTGAATGCGGTACATACATTTATATAAAGCCGTAAAGCTAATATACACGAGATGGCAATTTTTCTGTTGTCACAGACGGCTTAACACGACACTGATCGCACTATGTACACAATTTTATCGTGTTAATTCATCATTGCAGGATTAACGCATGTACATAAAGATATAATCTGACAGTCACCAGAGTTTCGCACGTGTGAATGTTTTTCACCTGTACGTAGATTTTAAGGGTTGTTTTTTTTTGCAGTAATTATTATAAATAATTCAGTTTAGATTGAAGACTTGATTTGTTCCGATATCTGTCCACAGTTGTTATAATATCACTATAATGTGTTTTTTATAATTATTATTACTATAATTTTTTTTTTCATAAATGTCGCGTGCAAATTTATAATTATTTTACGTTATGAACACAAATATTGAAATAATAACATCATGACGTTCAGTGGCCGTAAATGAAGTATTTATAACATACACATAAAACGGTGGAAGGGAAGAGGAGATATAAATTCTAGGAAATTCAGAGTTCACCTACAGGGCGTTGATAAAAAGCGATTTCTAAAACTCAACAGTTATATTATTGCGGACGCAATATATTACACTGCGCTATTATTTCGAATGGCAATTATATTTACGTGCGGCTTTCTGACGTTCTTTCTAAGCCAGCTACTGCACCGCGTACGAACAACGCAATTTGTCGGGTGACGTGTAAACATTTTATTTTTTATTTTAATTACGTATACGTTTACAAACACATTCTCTCTTTCTCTCTTTCCTTTCTCACTAGTCATTATTTCTGATTCAATACGAATACAGAGTTAAAAACGTATGCTTATAGTAAAAGAAAAACCATATAGTTGTTTTTTTTTCCATTAGCAAAAATCAATAATATATGAATTATAATATTATAATTGTAGGTCGATTTTGTCGAAAGAAAACGTATACAATATCTGTACCCGTCATAAATAATTAAATCGAAATGATATTATACCGACTCATCGGCGGTGGTATAATATTATTATTTTAACAATAAACAACTGCGGGACAGCGATGTAGTCTGACCAAAACTTGAACATAACTTCTGTCAAGAACTGCTATCGTTAGTGCGTATAATATAATATAATATAATATAATTTAACCTAACCTACTTATTTGCAAGGTCTACGATAAACGATTTATAAGTATCACATACCATGTATTATTAACATGATTAATTTGTTATTTTAATGGACAGGTAAAAAGAAAATAGATTTACGTATAATCGAGTATATTTCTACACCGACGGACCTCCAGAGAATAAAGAAAATAATTGAAACGAAAAACGTGACGAGGTGTCATCATTTGGTGAAACACGGACCTGCAGTACTCGTTGAACGTCAGCACGTAACACCGGTCGTCAATGCAGGCCACGCTGTTGACGTCCCTGTGTTTGGACGCGAACAGTTCGTCGGGCATGTCATCCTTCTGCCGTCCCTGTTTCGTGTGCTCCGGTCTGTAGTACCACAGCAGCGACATCATCATTTCTCCTGCGAAACGAACGCAAATTAAGTAAACATACATAATAATCGAAAGGCCAATGCAATATCACACTCGGTATGATTGCGTATCCGGTTTGGGCTCGCGAACATAAAGACCGAGTAGCATAATCTAATTTTCGATACACACATACATTATTACATAATACACTATGGTGCGTTACCGGAACCAACAACCGAGATCAAAGGTTTCGGAAGGGGGAGAGAGTCGAAAAATGTTTTGCTTTCGACTGATGTTTCATGTATATGTATGTTTTTTCAGGGATTTAGAAAATAAAATATAAATTTTAACCCCCACATGCACGCAGATAATACGAGCTTGGTTATACGCATGACACCGAAGTCATGGTTATCCGATAAGCAGCTCGTGCACCGATTACCACTAAGTTTACTTACCATTAACGGGGTCTTCCCACAAGTAGGCGATTTTGGCGATAAACGGTAAGTCGTTTTTACGAGAGCCCGACTTCAGCAATACGCAGTCCCTCGCGTATATCGTGTCACCTTGCATGTGACGCATACACGGGTAACACTTTCTCAACACCGGCGTGTCATTCTACGCATAAAACAAATAACACGGTATCATAATTTACATAAATACGACGACACACCACACAATAAAGACGCAATAACATTGTATTGTCAACGCGAGAGCGTAATAATACAATAAAAATTATTGTATACACGTAGTTTACGTTTTGTACACGTACCTCTAAGTAAACAGATCGTTTGAAAGGTTTGCCTTGCCATATCCAACCGTTGGACCACTTGGGCGCAAGGTCTAGATTCTTGAGCCGTGACAGCTGCGCAAATTCTTCACGCATACGCTGCTCCAGCTCACGCTTCATCGCATCTAGAAAACGCAGGGAGAAAAAGGAATTTAATAAGAGATAAAAAAAAACCACATTCGTTTGCCGTGCGCGCACCGGCGCTAAATGATTTATTACTTACCGGTCATTTCTTTTTTGTTCCCACCGTTCTTCCGGTCTTTTTTACCTTTTTTCGTTTTCTTCGGAACGCCTTTTTTTTTAACGAAAGCTTCAGTGATCATGTCATCACCGTCGCTCTCATCCGTCAACACGGATCGTAATATTTCTTCAGTCATACACTCGTCCAGTATCTCTTGTTCGGACTTGACATCCGTCGATTTGATACTGTTCTTTCGCTTAACCGTAACCGGTTCGTCTTCAATCGTCGTCGTACTTGCAGTTGTTGCAGTTGCAATTGTTGTTGTTGTAGTTGTTGTTGTTGTTGTTATTATTGTCGCTGCCGCCGCCGCTGACTCTTCATTGATTTCTGTACCGTCGTCGAGAGCAACGGCGGCGGCGTCGTTGCCGTTACCAACGTCATCATCTTCAATCCCTTCTCGGATTTTAGATTTTTTTGCTAAGACTATTTGCATGGGATTAAGTTTCTTCCTTTTCGCTGATCCTTTTATTATTTTATCACCGTCACCATGATTGTTGTTGTTATGATTAAAACTATTATTGTTGTTGACGGAGGTTGTGCAGTACACAGTAGTTAATTCTTCCGAGCATTCCCGCGGCTTGGTCGACAAATCGATGGTCTGATGTTCGTCGTCACCGTTGTCGTCGTCATCACCGGCGGCCGACGTGGAATCGCCGTCTTCGCTGGCCACGTCAACCTTAAGAGTGTAATAAGATTGCGACGGTTCATCATCGATAGGCTCGATTTTCGGTACGATGTCGTGATGATCGATCGGCTGGTGATGATCCAGGCCCAAAACGGATTGACTGAGGACTTTGCCGATGGCCAACAAGCCGGTGGTGTCGCATTTCTCCTCGGTTGTGTTCCACTCGGAGGTGGGATTTTTGGCTGCCAACATGGCGGGCGACTGAGGCGCCAGATGTTGGACGGATGCTCTGGCTGGGCTCAGCGGGCTCATGCACCAAGGAACTTGTTTGGACGGGCTGCCGGAGGACGCGGACCGCGGTGGTCCGGGAACTCCAGCGCTGCCCCTGGCCGGGCTGGGTGGGCCGTGAGCCCGTGGAGGTTCTTGCGGTAGGGCCAGTGCAACTGGCGGAAGAGTAACTACTGTCGAATGATGTTTTGGCCCCTTACTGACTGCACCAGTAAGCGGGCCAGTATGGACGTTTTTTGGATTGGGACACGTTTGCATTGGGCACGGACACGAGTGGTATGTTGGGTCTATGTAGGTCCGAGGGGGAGCGGGCGAATAGCACGACGGTCCCGGGGGCGCACCATACGGCGAGTAGTAGAGCGGCTGCGGCGCAGGGTACGCGTCCGGTGGTGGAGGTAGCTGCTGCTGCTGCTGCTGCTGTTGTTGCGGCGGTGGCGGGGGCTGATGATGGTCCGGTCGGTCACCGGGCCTGGTGGCCACCAACATCTGTTGCTGGTGTACGCCGGTAGACTCAGGTGGCTGCGCAGGCGGTGGCCCGGGCGGTGGACCGTAGTACTCGTGGTAATACGTGGGTGGTCCACCGGCCGGTGCGTATGGTGGTGCGACCGGCGGCCGTCTGTGGTGAAACGGTATGTGGTGGTACGGCGAGCTGCGGCTGTGGTGGAAGTAGCCGGGTTGATGGTGCGGCCCACCGGGATAGGAGCACGGGTTCGGGGGCTCCGGCAAATAGTGGGTAGGCACCTGCGGCGGCGGCGGCGGTGGGTACTGGAGGCTAGCCGAAGCCGGAGGTGACGGGTAGTACGACGGGATCGGCGGTGGGTGGTACTGGCCCTGCGGCGGATAACGGTATCCGGGTGGCGTCGGCACGGACGTGGACCTGATCGGCACCACTTCGGTGTCGGACGACTCGGTCGGCGGTGGTGCGGCCGTGCCAGCCGACGACGGCGGTGTGGGCACCGACGGTGGGGCCAGCGACGACTTCACGTGCGACGGATGATGCAAGTGCACGTGATGCGGTAGCAGGTGATGACTGGAGATTAGAGGCCCGGCCGGTTGGTAATAGCCTGCGGATCAAACACGAAATTTTATTAGTTTTGATTTTCTCCAAAAATAATTCATACAAAAATTGATAGTATTACGATTTCAATAGTATTAGCGATGCGAAAATATCGATTTACATGATTGGTAACTCGTAACGGTTAAAATCTACAAGTCGCAATGTGCTTTGAATCGAAGTTAACTAAATAACAGATGCGTGAAATCGAATGGTTTTTCAATCGACATTTTTAACGACACATGAACGCGATGGCCATTATAAAACGTAAGAGTTTCCAAACTTTCTACACGCACTCCTTATGTGTTGCGCGATAAACCGATAAAGAGAGTTATTGCGTTGCGTCGGGAAAAATCATTCGTCAAACGCGCATCGTTATTCAGTTTATACAGAATTGGAATGTGGGCTTGTAGACGATTGATATGTATATTATTATATTATAATGCAATAAACTTTTGTTATCCAATTATGTTTACGCATGCAGTGTATGCCACAGTCGATCGATATCGGTATTAGTATCTACATAGACAACATTACTTTCCAATTTTTTTTCCGCGCAGCAATCATATAATGATAATAATATAACGTGAATAATATATTATACATAGTATCTGGTCGTACACATATAATATACGCGTACGTATAATTTATGTATATAAACGGATCAATATATACTTCGCAGTAAAAACCACCGCAGCTTGATACAATAACGATGACGGATTGAACGATTCGAAATAAACCAAGTCGAGTTTAAAATAAGACCGAAAACTATTATACGTACATGACTTTGGGGAGAGAACTCGCATACACACATATTATAATATGTGAGACACTGTATAAATACTCGTGTACGAATAAGCGTATATACATATATATAAATTGTAACTTAAGTATGGTGGTAATGTCAAAGCAGTGGCGATGGCGGATTTAGTATGAGGTTATGGCAGAGCACAACTGTAAATACACTATATCCGTCTTGAACCGGTTTCGATATTTGACAGAACGTACGCACCCGTTATATATATTATAATAATATGGTAATATCGATTTACGACGACGACGACAACGGTGACAACCAGTGTTACTTCTAGACACTTCTCCGGTGGGAGGGGATGGATAGTAACCCCCTCACTCGGAACATGCCCAAAGCCCTTCTGAGAAAAATTTGAAAAATAGTAAAGATATGTAAGAAACAAATATTACAAAAATGTCACGGTGAATGATCTAAAATCATCAGATATGAATCAATACCATACTTTATGTGTACAATTACTTTTCCCGATGGAAATCAGTTAACAGCAATCACATGGATAATATTGTTGGGTAATAAACAAAACGGTGCTATTTACACGCAGCTCAGAAAAATCATCGAATTCAGTTTCTTTAGAAAATTTAGAAATTAAAGTAATTTTAAAAATTTTCTTTTCGACTATGTTTGATTTATGTACATTTAACTTAACACATAATGTATTTAAAAATAACGTTAATACATAATAATACTATGTGTATGTGTTAAGTTTGTTAAAATGTGTGTATTTAATCATATTTTTAACACAGTCATAAATAACAGAAAAAGATAACTTTCACATTATCGAAAAATGTATTTTTTCTTGATGTAATATAAATGAACCCTGATTTTTTTCAAATGCCCTCCCAAGAAACACCCATGACAACGAAGATGATGGAAGTCGTATTAGACAAAACGATTAAAAAACACGACAACAGTTTCCCCGCAGCACATCGAATGACGGTTAGGGGTTGTTTGTCATCGACACGTTTGCGACCCCGTACAGCTTTATTGTCAATTAGCAGATCGGCATCGATGATTTACATATTATTACACGATGTACATATTATATCCACGTAACATTAACGGGCGCACTTAAACGAATATATACTGGTCCGTATTTTAATTATCGACGGAGTGTTCGACCAACATGTACACACACACACACATGTTCATATAAACACGCTGCAGGGTCGAGTCTCGAGCGAGTTGAATCCGCGTGACATATATAAATCGGACATAAATCCATTAATAGTACGATATTAAACAGCGCGTGCCAAATTATATAAAAAAAAAAAAACGATATGAAATCCGATTCGACAGAAAAGCTCTGCGTGCCGCCGCTGATCGTATGAAAACAAAAAACTAAAATCGAGGAAGCAAAACATTTCACCGCGAACGTCACGCACCGCCGTCGTATAGAATTCGAGGGCTAAGCATAGCGGTTCCATAGGTTTACGCGACGTTTTTCGACAAACAATTTTGTTATTATACGCGGCGGCGACGCGTTGAACATGGTCCATGCTGTTTAGTAGTAACGGTAAAATATACAACAGTTAAAATTTAAAACAAGACTACGTCAAAACCACCGTTAATTTACACTGCAGTGGGTATACCGAGAAACGCTCATGGATAAAAAAAAAAAAACTGTACATACACACTTTTAAATATAAATATACGAATGATATACATATCAATAATACTACGCGTTAAATCGTAATGACAAGTCACGAGCATATATATTTATTTATTTATATATATTTTTTATAGTAATAATAATAATAGTATACAAACTCGGCCAAGTCAATTAAAAATACGGTATACAATTAGTCATAATTCTATTACTCAAAGAACTGCAGCAGACGGTGTTTTCAGTTTCAAAAAGTGACTGAAAGCCATTTGAAATCAAAATGTGTCATATAAAGTCAAAAGAACATTGTTTGGTATTTACCGTTTATTTTTTCCATTATACGAAACTTTTGATTTGTTTGATTTATCGTTTATATAAATTTCGTACGATCGGAAATTGGCACCAGGTAATAAGTGGTGTTAATTTTTTTTTTCCAGTAACATTCAGTACATATTATGTATAAGTATATGTATACTTTACAGTGACTTGTTTTATCATGGTTCGATTTCTCATTACTTTCATACGTATACAAATAATACGAATAACACAACGAACTTTACAAAGACTTGAATCAATGTTTTATCGAGTTTTTTCTTTTGTTTAAAAAAATGTAATATATAAAAGTGTATAATAAATCGATTTTTAAATATGTTTGTTTTTTAAGTAAGTTTAGCCAACTCAAAACTTTTAACATCACGATTTTTTTAGTTTCGTTTCTTTCATATTAAAGTTATAGAAAAATTCTATAAGAGTATTCGCTTTTCAGCGGAAAATTCGGTTAGAACAAAGGTTTTTGTAGATTTATACATCATTATGTGTACATACATCATTTTCGAAATTTTCGAATCGAGTTGAAAGTTTTTTTTTTTTACATTTTCTTTTTCTAACTTAGTCGCGTCGGATTCAAATGCCTTTTTTTCATGTTGTTACGCGTGTGAACGCACTCGAACCTTTACGAAAGATTTGCACCACTGCACTGAATACGATACTTCCGAGTGAGTATTATTATTATCATATACCGCATAATCTAGATATATAGGTGATGCTCTTATTGTCGCTGACATTGCAATACGCATAGAGTCGTCGACATTTTTTTTCTCTATTTTTATAAAATAAAACGATATTATTATTATATCCTCAACATAAAATACCATATATATACACCTTAGTATATACGGATACTCCAGTCACAAATAATTAATTTATATTTTATAAACCGATTATAAGATCTATAAAGTGTGTATATGTGTGTTTGTGTGTGTGTGTGCAGGTACATAATATAAACACTAAGTGGCACTTCACACGCGTACGCACAGACACGGTATGAAACCTTCTAATATGGCGGTTAGTCTCTTCGAGTATATAGTCTAATCATTCGATAACTTATACGTCGTCGTCGGCCAAGTTTTACACGTCCGTTTGACCCTGTTCTACGGACACAAGCGATTTTCACAACGGTTTAAAGTTTCAAAAGCGTACGTCAACGACCATAATACTAATTGCACAAGTGAACAACGACGCGACAAACACATTTACAAGATCGTGTTGTAGGTGAGCGCATGCGCATTACTAGTATTTAATCGCGATCGATGGCACACACACACACGCACGCGCGTATATTGCATTGTTATTCGGCATAATAAATATCTATACGGATTGTGACAAAGATGACTCGAAATTATTCTGATTATTTTATTTACTGCTGTAGGACTGCGAGGACATCACGCATGTACGCGAGAATCATTATTAACAAATGATGCGTTTATTCTCGAATGAAAACGCGTACAAGAAATGTTGATCGATGTGACAATTTATAGTTAAGTTCGCAGCGATTCATCTAAACCACCATTATGTGAAAAATGTATTCAAGAATATTAAGACATTAGATATTGTCACGCGAAAAACCATAGGCGCATATTGCAAAAAACACTGTAGGCGAAATTAATTCAATTTACAAAATCTTTAAAACTCGAACAGTTAATTTTAAAAACCAAGATCATCGGTAAAACGAGGAAAGCTCCGATTATGGAGAAAAAAAATGTAATTTTCTAATCGTATTTAATCTCCGGTCCAGTCGGAAAACTTCAAATCAAAGGCATCATTGAAGTGTGTACGAGACATTTCGGCCGTTATCTTTGTCCAACAGTTCGTACAAATATGCCGTACAAAACATTGTGCATTACGTTTGACTGCAATGGAACCGTTGCGTAAGGGCGATGCGCACTCGCAAAAGCCACGGCGCTCTTTCCCGGAACGCGCATACGAAACGTTCGACATAAAATAAAACGGTAGATCAATACCGATATTATAATACGTGCGTTACACTACACGCGACACGTAACGCGCATATACGTTAATGCGCAGCACGATAATATACTTAACGTCTTTATACGAGTGTTGTTGGAACGGCAATACTCGTCAGGACTGTTATTCCCCCGTAATTGTGTTCCTCCGCACTAATTGCTGCGGGAACTCACTCAATCATTTCGCACCCGAACACCTCGGCGGCGGCGGTCAGATCACTCTTGGCGAAATCGACGGTCGTAAGAACACGGGGTTTTCTCGTCGTTTCACTACGATAATGTCGCGTAACGGTCTTGTGAAGATGTACATAGGTACGCGCGATAACAAATCGTTTTTATCTTTTGCCGTTATTAATTATTCACTGTAGCGATGTCTGTAAACACTTGTATCTATTATACCGTATACTTCATTTAACGGTTAAAATATAATATCTATGTGATGCGCGAGTTCTTGCGTAAAATGAATATACAGCGAGTTCCGCTAAATGCGATCAAATTGGTTCAGGCCATTTCGATTATATTTAACCGGTTGATTCCATATAATATATATTTTTTAATGATTCTATATTTTCACGTAGTTATACTTGATCAAAATAAAGAAAAAACCATCTTTTTTTTTTTTTTTTTTTTTGTTGCGCTTCAGATTTTCGACGAAAAAAAGTGATTTTTTTTCTTTTATTGACAAATCTTTCCGTTTGTTCTACATTAAAAAAAAATGTTTGATCACGAACCACAATAAACTAAATGGCACGAGTACACGACGCACAAAATTATATTGACACACTGATAAGTTCAATAATAAAATGGGTCTTATAAATGTGATCAATTTGAAATACTATAAAAACGGTAAGAATGTTTCATAAAAGTGATTCAATTTTCAATTAATAGCGATTCAAATAAAACGTCAATTTAACGTTTGTAACATACGATTTGGTTTGGGATTTTCTTTTTTAAATCTTTGAAACCAGATATTAAATGTATCTTATTCTATTACGACGGCGGCGGAGTGATTTTAAGAGCAACGCATTTTTAAATAAATGTATGAAGTATTTCAATTAACAATTTTACTCGACAAAAACCGACGACATAATAACAATATCATGTCGCGCAGCACATACTCACACACTATTTAATATAGAGTCTATAATAAATACATGTATACGTAAGTCAGTGCGAAACGATTACAAAAATACCTGGGCAATTACACAATTAAAATAATTAAAAATAATTAATTTCTTACAAAAATATGCTGTACTGAACCGAAGGGGGGAACGAATGTTGAACGTGTAGAAAAATCAATCGGCGTCCGGTAAGTATTATATTTCTAAAATATCTATTACAAGTTTCGTTGTATCATTATTATTACTAACCTGGGGCGACACACTGCTGTTGTAGTAATAAAATGCAATAGATTTATCAACGTGTGCGTTTATCACGGTTGATGACGTAGAATGGAACCACCAACTGCGTATCCATATAAAAACTATGAAAATGTGTTTTGTAAACAAAACGAGAACTTTTAGACGGACGAATAGTACGCCCACTTTACATGAGATAAAGCGCATAAAAAATACGAATAACCGTGAAAAAGTGACGGCGAGTATTTACTCTATAAGTACACAAAAACGTCTATATATTAATCAACATATATTCCGTTCTTGTATACTTATACAATATACATAATATGTATCTTTAAGAGTAATTATAATAATAAAATGTTAAATTTACATTGGCTTTAGAAACTTTTAACTCTTGAACGCGAAATTGTTTGTCATTACTATCGTACCGTTGGTTGGCAAGAACCGTTGTTTGGCAATCAGGCCAAAACGCAGTATCATTTTGCGCACTCACAGAACCACCGCAACGTTCTCCCGCTACCTACTCACATCATCCACTCACCCGTGGTGTTATCTGATATATATATATATATATATAAATCATTTATCAATCGCCAGTGGCGGCGCCCGGACGACTTCTCGTGATTGTAAAATCAAAAACGAAAAATGTACGCACAAATATAATATACCTATATAGTTTACGAGGGCGTTCGACTAGAACTCGAAATCACCATACGCAGATTATTGAAATCGATTATTATATAGTGCTATTTTTATTATTATTAATATTATAAAACCGATGTCTTTATAAATATTTTTCGTTGAAAAAATTATTCTCGAATTAAGAAATATTGCTCAATAGTCCGTGAAATAACGTATTATTATAATAGTAAAAAACCACCCATCTCGTTTTGCTTGAGTAAACGATTTAGAACTTTTACCGTGGGATGTCCTGCGCACGATTTTGCCCGACGCGACGGTATTAAAGGGGAATTGCAGAAGAGCATCCCGTTACGACTGAATTTTCAAACGATAGTTTTTTATTATAATATAAATACTTATGACATTTATTTGTTACGAGTTTTTAAAATCCTCGGTCGCAACAATAATCCGGAATCATTTGAAGAAATGCAGAATGAAAATCTATGCTTTACATAACTTATTCATAAATATTACCTATACGCTTAACTATAAGCGAAAAACTTTTTTGCGGACGAAAATCTTTGTCGACAATTTTTCGCATGTCAATTGTTTTTTTTTTTTTGTTTTTTTATAGTTGCATAATGTGTAACTAACATTTAAAAGTTCATATCCACTGATAAGCGTTTTCTAGCATATTCATACTCAGTGGTCTAAAAATTAGTATTACGCATTCAAAACTCCAATTTTCAAACGTTGATTAAGAAAAAAAATTTAACTCGTTTTCCAATACATACATATTATTGCGTATTTGCTTGCTGACATATTTGTTTATTTTATCCTGTATAAACTGTAGTGCATGAGTAAAATAATATATTTTGTAATACAAGCATTACAAACAATTAATGTACAGTGTACACGCAAGTGAGTTATAAGAAAAAAATCATGAGATGTAAATGCAGCACCCTAGCATTCCACAAATGACGTCGATATATACGTGTATTGTTATTACAACACTATGTGTGTGCGAGAATAGAAAAAAAACCCGCTCGAAAAATGTGTTTAAAACGGTACCTCTCATCATCAATGCAACGTCGGTCATACTTTCGACTCACGAGGCGTTTGCGACGTGTAAAAAAATAACAGTAAACGCCGCCGTCTCTCGACGAATATATCTTTGCGGTCACGACTCACGCAGGAGAGCGACGATGATTTGGGCGATTTTTACGACTGGCAAGGCGTGGCAACGTCCTTACAATATAATATTTTCTTCTGTAAAGGTGTAAGTACATTGAATACGACCTGCGACGCGTTTGATTTCTCGTGGGGTAAAATATTTATCATAATTTTTATCTCATTTGTATACATAAATCACACGAGTAGTTAAGTTGGCGCCGCGGCATGATCGAGTATACGCGCAGTGTTGTGTACCCAGATATAATATATATATACATATAATATTTTATCTGTACAGCAGGGATTAAAACCGGTAAAAAATCGTAAATTTGAGAACCAAAAACCAATAACAGCTTTTAGTTTTGGAATGCTGGAAGCGATTATTGGTTATCAGTAATCAAGGAAAGTATCTAAATATTAACATCAAAGCGATTATTTCGTATTTTCAATCCCGGTTTTATAACCAAAACCTATTCCTGACCAAAATAACGGTTTTTCGTGGTATATTTGAATTATGTCATGATTATATTACATTATTATAGTTAAATTTAATTTTCCAGCTATTTTTAAATATTTTTTATAATTAATTAGTCCCAAATAGCCCCAATTAATGTCCTTCGAGTATTGCTTATCTGTTGTAAATATCATATATATAGGTATAACTATACATTATAAATACCGTCATAAACGTCGTCGTCGTGGTGCGCTGATTCCTATTACGAAATAGTTGATGGAATAAAGTAATATAATAATAGAGACCTCTTGGTATTTATGATATTTTAATACTACTCGTTTTAATATCTGCTCATCCATTTTTTGGGCTACTGTATTATATACATTATAACCAAAAAGTTCTGTGGCAATGTATCAATCTTAGTGTCATCTTAGAAAATTATTATATTTAATTTCGGTTTTTTACCGATATGTCTAAGAAAAGGTACGTTAAAAAGTTCTGCATAAGAGAATTGTAAAACATTTAATGTGCTACCTGTCAAATTACTATTTAAGAAAATAGCTATATTGTGGATTATAAAATTTAATTTACTGGGTAAATTGTAATGTTGAAAAAAGAAAACATTTAGCCTTTAATGAAAAAGTTATTTATTTTAAGAAACCTTTAGGTAAAACATTTATGGAATATCTTGCACCGACCTATTATAATTCTATGCCACTAATTTTTAAATCAAATATTTATCTAAATAAGAGTTTAAATTTAAAAAAAAACCTATTCTTGAATAGTTACTTTCTAATATTTAATATTTATTATCGTAAATATGCATACTGTGTATTTATAAAACCTGTATCATAACAATAATCTTTGTCTTTTTTTTTTTTTTTTTAATTTAATTTATTTAACTGTATAATAAGAAAGTCTATTATTTAAAATTTTATATTGTTAAATCTAATATATAAATAATCTATATATATATATAACTTTCTGCCTTCAACACAAGCGTCAGCTTAAAAAAGGTATATAAATCATGTAATTTTGTCTTATTTGTAATATTTAAATATTGATAAATATATGCAAAAAAAAAAAAAATTAAAAGTAAAGAAATGGAAATCATTAAAAATCACAACAAAATTACATACATCACGATGCAATGCGAGAAAATGTGTCGAATACGAAATAAATATTGGATGGTTAAACCCGTAAGCTGTTGACGCGTGTTTTAACAGCTTGAGGTCTGTAATTAAAAGGATAAAAAAAATTCTAGTCCTATATTATTGTTACACTCGAGGTGTCCGGGGGTTGGTAAATGTGTACTTGCAAGTAGGTACTTGTGCTAAACAATACTATATATATATATACATGTGTATGTGTGTGTTAAGTATGTGTTGTTAAACGGCAGTAAAATGTACATGTTTGGCGCATCATTAATATACATTTCGGACAGAATAATACGAGAACACGATCCTGGAAGCGCCATCCATGAGATATTTTAATATATTGTTTAAACTAGCTAACCTAACCTCATCTCGGATTTGGTAATCGTTTCGGACAGCGTTAATTTCTCGTTAAACGACGTCGTTTAATATTATATACTAGATACTAGACGTGTCAACGCAAGTTACTGCGTTTTCACGTTCGAGAATCATCTCGCCACCGAATATATAATTTTCACTTACATTGTTACGGTGTACCTCGGGTCGATCATTAAATATATTAAAAAATTATTACACTACACGATTTCACATTATATTATTGTTGGCACTGAGTTAAACACAATGATAAAAATAATAATAATAATAATATGACAACGTTGTATAATGCATTTTTCATTGATGTACACTCGTTGTTTTCGAGCGCTGATCAAAGTCTAACTGGGGAAAAACTACACAATAGGAAATAGATACCTTCATTGACTCACACAACATAATTCTAAGTTTTAACGAGAGAATATAAAAAGAAAACCGTTCATATGTGTTGTAGATTAAATTACTACCAGAGCCGCTGCAGTCAGTTTAACATAATCGATACGAATAAATCGAATCCGTTTAAAATGCGAGACAACAGAAAAACAATATTGTGTAGTCGATGTGACGAACCTAAACGAAGAGATAACCTGGATAGACAACAAATGCTGCAGTCGATCAAAATTTTTTATATAAAATTATTGATAGTATTTCAATTTTTTTTTCAAGTTTGAAAAGAATTCAACAAAAACAAAACATAGGTGGACATTCATAGGCATATTTATAAATCAATTGAGCGACCGTTAAATACGCTATTTATTAGTATATAAATCGTGCATTGTATATTATTATTATACGATAATTATTAGTCTTTCAACCGTTTGTTGCGCATTATAGGAATAATTGTGCATTGCGTGGGATATTTACGAGTATCAATTCGTTTTTCTCCCTGGAGTCTCATTCAGAAACGCGCGTATACATGGTTTATTTGATAATTCTTCCGCAAGAGAGCTCCGTTATTATATCGGTTCATTATACCCAAACAACCCGCGGTTGATATGCGTGTAGTTTACGAGAAAGCATTTCTGGAGTATGAAATCTATTGTTTTCACAGCCCGGCGCACGTCATGAATGGGAAACCTTTAGCGACTGCAACACGGTGAAAAGAACAACAAGGAGAGCGCGGGAGAGGTGAACGACGGCTCTCGCGTTATCGGGGAAAAGCGCAGAAAAAAAAAACGAAAATGAATTAATCGTCATGATTGAAACTGAGTAAATCGGCGGAAAAGAGGCGGGACTTATTTATTTTGGACGGGAACTCTTGCGGACCCGCAGAGCGTGCACAGTATTCGCCGGCACGAACACGAGATGTACATAAAACGCGGCGGCGGGGGGCGGAGAAGAAACGCGAGCGGGCAATCGTACAGGCGATCGCTCGGCACGCGGAAAAACTTAACTATTCCGTATACGCGATATGGCTGTTAATTCATTGTAATGTATACGGCACGAAGAGATAATAGTAGAGATTGTTGCTCCGTCGTCTCTAATGACGTTTTCTCCGGGCGGACGTGCGGGCCCGAATGAGACGTTGGCAGGTGTTTCACCCCCTTCGCACGGTTTCCGACGTACGTGTAGGCACCGCGCGGTAAATATTGTAATAATGGCATTATACGCTGTAGCTGCGGCCGAGAGGAAAATTCGTAAAAGATTTACGCGCACACGCGTTGTGTTGTTGATAATGTTTGCCGCCAAAATACACACGATATTATTATACGACGTGCATTATTACGAGAGTACTCCTCTCGCAGTTCATACAATAATAATCACAATAATAATAATAATAATATCGAGTGTGTACAATATACGTGAAAATATAATACTCGCTAAACGTACATAAACCGGGAACGCGCACGCGTATACCACTGAACGTGCCGCCGCCGCCAACGTCACAACGATCGTAATGAAATTCCTAGCAATAAAAATACGAGTAATAATGTTCCGCGGAGATTAGATTGTGTGCTTCGGTGTGCGCATGTGCATTGTATACGAGTGCAGCACATACGCGACATCAGAATATTGTTTATCATCGTAACGTAGTAGTAGAACGTCGTCGTCGATACACTGGGAACATTAGAAACGACGAAAATGTGTGCATGTTTGTTCGTTTTTTTTTCTCTTTCTGAGCAAGGCAGGATATCGATTTTGGTCACCAATTAAATCGCTTTACAAGTTACTATTATCATATAAAATTGGAGTAATAGTTAATAATAGTTATACCTATCCGGTGACTCGGTTGAAATATATGTTAGTAACTTTTTTCAATATCACAAGTTATGCAGTCATTTTTAATACGATAATATAAAAAATGGCTGTTGGTCATATCAAAGGTGGACATATTATCCGTATGAGTACTTATAAAAAAAAAAAAAATTAGTGGGTATATTATTCTTCTCGTGTTTTAACGTTTTAGGTTTATAATTACATACAAACATGATACGATGTAGCACGGAAGAACAGTAACTCAAACGTACACTAATTTTGAGTGCAACTCCGGTGTACATAAGTGCCCTAGGTTTGTTTTTTCGAATGCGTTTCATCGCATACACGAAATAAAGTTCGGAGGCGAATATCAGGCGGTTACACGGGAGTAGTACTTGCAACAGAAGAATAACGAATACAATAATAATACAACTGTAACGCCACCGTAGTGTTATAATAGTCAATGATAAATATTATCATCATCGACTGAGTAAACTTAGGAAGGACAACGAAAAAGATGAAAACATGATTAATATTATTATTGGAGTGGTACACGCGCATGATGTATAGTTTGGGGTTTCGGCGTTTATTGAGACATTGAAACGGCAAGCGGCGGCGGCGCAATTATACGGGGTTGTTAATTAACGGCACAATAAGGCGCGCGGGTCCTTTGATATGGTACTTATTGTAAAGCGTGTATAAATAATACGTTCACTATATCATCACATATAAGATCGCGAGTTATTCAATTTGTGTGGCGAGCACCACCAACAGTATTTAATAAGAATAATTGCATTCGTGTAGATAACAAGAACGAATGGTGGGAAAATTGGTTGTACGACTGCATTAATATAGTAATATCTACGTGTCACAGTGTTTTAAACGTCATATTATATTGTTATATATGCGCGCATGCAGTCGGTTTTCAGCACACGTGAAGCTAAAAACATGTAACACCGACAAGCACCCGATGGAATACTTGGTTTTTATTATTTTTTTCATTGAAATTGTTTGTTTTCTGCAAAACCTGTAACGTTTTCAATAATATTATTATTTTCATTTATTCGTTTTTATTTGATTTTACATTGCGGAACAAAACTAAACTAAACTTAAAGAAATGTATAAATTAACGATAATAGTGAAAACCCGTTTTATAGGGACTTAATATTTTTAATTTTTTTTTTTTTTTAACACATTAATTGACCAAGTTATCGCTTACAAAAAACACACTATAACACAAGCGGCTTTTCAGATTTTGTGGGACAGCTAATTTTTCAGTGAAACATTTAAACCAGGATATAAGTTTAACTTTTTATTTTCTTATTAAAAAAGGAATATTCGTGTTGTGACTTTTGAAATTCAAGCGGTTGCCTGTATTTGTAATCCATGACTGATGTGCGGCTCATTTATTAACTGTCACGTACCATTTTTAAGACCCTATACAACATATAGAACTCCGGAAAGGATAGGTACGTGCGTGTTATCTTGAGATCTAGAGCCCATCGGTGTGTTTAACGAAAATCAGGATTTAACTTTATGACATGTGGTATAGAAAACATAAACTTTTTGGTGGCAATTTAAGCGTAATGTGACTAAGAAAAAATACATATCGACTCAGGTCTTAGCACTTTTTTTTTTTACCGCAATTGTTGAACAAGGTTTATTGAATCGTACGAACGACGTCGTATTTTTAAAAAATGACATTTTTCTCATTGAAAACAAAAAACAGTAAACCATTCGTATTTATTTTTACCGTTTTAATAATAGACCAAGCACATTAAACATAATAATGACTCACCGAAATGAATTATTTTGTTTTTCAAATCTATTTTCTAGCAACTATGTTATAGAATTGTTTCTGACATTAAAACAAATATTAATCGTTTGTTATTATGGTATATAAATAATTATCTATAAAAACCAAATACGCACTTGATGCAGTTTTATTTGATATACTTATCATTTATAAAAAGTTTTACATATGATTGAATAATGAATATCTTGGCGAATATGTAGCATACAGCAAAATAATCAACGTGCATTAAGTTATATTGGTTATTAATACATCACCGCATCGAGCTATGAAAAAATGTGCAATATTAAATTAATTTTTATAACAGCGAGCGCCTATACGATAATTAAGTTGCGCAAAATATAGTTTTTCGCCAGCAAATATGTTTTTGTGACGACCTTCAGACCTCGCATCATGTCGAGCTGTGCATCGAATTCAGCTCTCGTCATAAATAATTGTTTGAAAAATCGATGGATATATTTTTAACTAACTGGTACACATATATACTGTTACGAAATAATTTAACAGTTTGACAGGTTTATAAATAAACGTGAGCTAATAAGTTTCCATAAAAAGCTCACCGCGATAACGTATAACAAAAATAATATTTTGTGAACGCAACCTGTAGCGCCGTGAATTCAACTATCACTAATTTTATTTGCACAAAAATTGTTAAAATTATTTATAATGGATTCAATCTGTGAATACGCCACGCATATATTATGTCAATAAATTAATCCAAAGTCTATAATCATTGTGGCGTAGTCAATATTTCAATCTCATAGATGATCTGATCACCTGTCCCAGATCCTTATAGAAACCCTATATACACGGTTAGAAATCGGTCGTCTCCGATTTGATTGCCATGGCTGGGTGCATTATTTAAAGCTATAACTTAAAAAATCTGTCCGACGAGGTCCCTCATCCACCATATACAAGTTATGTAATTTAACATTCTCCAAAACTCCAAGGTTAGCACACATAATATATCATATGAATGTATACTAAACATCAATAAAACGACGGTTATTCGTATATTTCAGACATCAGGTAATTGGCTCAGCTGAGTAGCGCAAATTGGAAGAGCCTAAGGGGTTCTTTACAGTACCCCAAATGTACCCCATCTTCTCATATATATTAAGCTATTATATACATTTGGTTAAAATAAACGACTTAATGTTTTCTACACAATCATATCGCAATCTATTGGAGTTACAATGTAATGTTTTGTAAATTGTTGTTGATGAAATAATTTTGTATTACAGTTGAAAATTAAAAATTATAAATGTGAAGACGAGAGCGTATAGCCTTTTACAAGTTGATATATTTATTTATTCTGTGCCGGATTTACAAATTATGTTACTCGAGACGATATAACGTAAAATAAATGCCCCTAAAAGTTACCAATAAATAATTCACCTAAAATGAGTAAATCTATGGATTATTGTAAGCGATTTCAAGGTGTAATAGATTAAATTTAATATTCATTCAATCACAATTTATAAAGACGTGCATTTATGTGAAATGTTTATTTTCAATAAAAAAATTAACCGATAAAAGATATAAACTTAAGCTTAAATTTTAATTTAATAAAGCATCTACTACAAAAAAATTGAACTAATACATTTTTACTGTCTTTGAAGCAAATTTGTTTATGTCTTCATAATTTATGGATTTAGCAGTTCTGTGTTCAATGTATTTGATTGACAGATCATTTAATCCTCCTTGTTTTGTTGTCGATCGTAATTATGATTTAATTAGTTTCAGTTAATTGAAACTGAATTCACAAGATGCGGATATCACAGTGAAAGTAAGGCATATTTGATAGGATGTATATACGTTGGAATAAGCATCTCAATGATCATTTTTAAGAATGAAATTAAAAACATCATAGAAAAAAGCATTTATTAATTGATTTTCCACATGAATGACAGTTAAATAAAACTATCCAACTCTAAAATAAATGAATTTGTATAAATATCTTTTTCAAAAAAGATTTAATTTTTTTTGAAAAAAATTTAAATGTAGTAGAAAAAAAAAATGTATTGAAAATTTTAAACTTGCGTCCGTCTGTGTTTAGCATCTGGGGCATGAACCCCGGATTTCCTTCTTTTGATCTGGTGCTGCAATTAATTGTGTGCGTTTTACCCTGCTTCCCTCAAAACTTGATCGGACAACACTATTGCGTTATAACTACACGGCCTTTTTTAAGTATCGTGGCAGTTAAATAATTTTATCATAGGGAGGGGGTCATACTGAGGCTGATTTTTGAACATGATATTTGATAATTGAAAAAATAAGTCATAATTTAAGGATATAAGATCACTATTAAATTATTTTACTAATTTCAACAGTACAAACTATAAAAATATGTTTATTCAGTCTTTAATATTTATTTTTACTTTGTAAAAAAAAAGCTTTGTAAAAAGCTAAGTAGTTCATTATTTTAGATTAAAATATTATAAAAACTTAATGTCTTACTAGGACAAATAACATAAACAAAATCAGAACACAAATAGTTTATAATGTCAACCGATGAACTAAAAATTGAAATGTTAAAAATATAGCAGAATATTCTGTGAATATAATCAGTACTCTATACACACTACACATTAAAAATTGATAAGAATTCTAGTCATTATGACCTCATCAACAGCTTATGGCTACCGGCGAATTCAATACTAGAAATAAATCTAATTTTTAAGTGATAAACGCGATTGTGAAACAGCTGCAGCTCTAAGTTGATGGCATAAATTAATACAATACGATTGACAGTTAATTGTTATTATTATCATACAAAAATTGATATAAAAACTTGTTGGTAGTTTTATTAGATTTTTGTAACAAAAATGATCAATATACAGTATATTATTAAAAATAATACAAAATAACAAAAACGTTATTAGGGAGAATATATCCTCTCCGTTTAACCGTCACTGTTTAAGTATTTACCAATTAATTTTAACATTGAATTTTGTGTTCAAAAATTTAATTAATAGTAAGAAAAACGTTTGAGTTGAGCGTTTTGTTGGTCATGACTATAATAGTCAATTAATTGATATTTTGACAATATTCTGCAATCCGAGTCCACCGTATAAAGATTGCGGAAGCTGTCGCACGATGTGCAGACTGGGAAGATCGGTTCAAAGAAGTTTCTCATTCTGTGCTCAGAAAACATAATATAATTTATCTATAATGTGGTTTATATATACCACAAGTGTTCACGGATAGTTTGAAATATTAATTGTATTAAAACGTGATCAATGTTATAATATACGCATATTCGAAACATTTTGCGGTGACTAACTTTTGTATTTTGCCTTTACTCATATCTAACTTATGATTACACTTCAAAAGATACCTCCATATTTAAACGTAAAAAATAATGCAAAAAGGTTTTTTTTTTTTGCAGATATGAAGGTTAAATGATCTTTATATACAAGCAGCTGCAGCGACTGCGGGTGGATATTGCTTGTCGAAATCCGAAAGTTGTTTTGTTGAACAAATTTTTTGGCTCGGGCAGACGCGACAGACAAACCACTAACTGTGAATCTTTAATTTTTATTCATGGAAATTAAGCATAATACATATTGAAGTAAGATTTATTATGTATACGGCGGTCCAAAACCTGTACAAATATCAAAGCGATGAAAATATATAACATACATACAACAAACGAAAACGTTGAATGTAATTATTAAGACTCGCGGTGCAAAGTCGGATATAAGATTACACCGTGTAATGATCGAAATTGTACTTGCACGAACAGAAAATGTTTGCATATTATATATTATATATATAATATTACGTGATTTCGTTTTTGATACCGACATTTATAACAAAATTAATTGTATACAAACAACGCACACGCAGGTGCCTTGAGATAGTGAAACAAACATCAACGTTTCTATATTTATATAGGTCGGTTGAATTCGTATATAAAATTACAAATACAAATACTACAACAACTAGATTGACAAAACGCATTTAAAAACGTACAAATAAGTAGATAATTTTTTAAATAATGGCGGAGAGGGAGGACGGATGAATAAATTATATACATTTTACATAGTACACGCAGAATTCTTAAAAATATTCAAAAAATCGCTGATCGTCAAGAGTGGTGGTCACTACTCTTATTCAGAGTGTACAATGTGGTTTTATTAGTCAATGTAATCGGTATATCAATGTATGTTACCACATCAGGGCACGAATGGGAAGCAGGAGAATGTAAGGAAAATTGGCTTCTTAATATTTAAGAATTATTCTTTATAATTCAATTTTTAATCTAGCATCTAAATTGTTAAGTATGTAGAAGATTTGTAGAAAAATACGGAAATATATTTTATAAATTATACGTTTGAAATGTATACATTGTATAAGTTGTTCATTGTTAAAAATCTGACTATCAATGTTTTTTTTTTTTTTTGATACTGATGTTTTAAAATAAAAAATCGGTGACATTAATCTCGGCAGTAGCGGTATCGTAGACAATAGTATAACACGAGGAAGAAAGTATACATACAGGGCGTAATAATTACATGTTTTCGTATAGGAGTTTTTCAATAAAAATACATATAATAAATCAGGTATTTAAGTAGGTACATATTATGTATGTATATACTAAAATGTATATAAAGATGTATTACAGTCGCGGAGTAGAAATTATTGTCACCTTTACCTAAAAATATAAAAATTACGGCCGAAAATAATATAAAGCATATACAAATCCAGTTATTAGTTCGATAAACATAGTCTTTAATAATCATTTGGGACTTTTTCGTTCTTCTCTCACTCGTTAAGGTGGCTTCTTATTTTGACGCCGATTCATCAACACCTACAAAATGTTTGTCCACCGACGAACATAGAATCAACACAAGCAAGGGGGAATAGAAAATTTAACGAAAAATGCGTATCGGATAAGAAGAAATAGTTTGGCGGGCTCAATGTTGATTGGTCCCCGCGGTGATGATGGGGTGCGGTGGGAATGAAGGTTGAAAGGTTGAAAGGTATGGTGAATAAAACAACTTTCCGATGTGTGCAACGTATTAAATGATACTCACCGGATGGAATAAAAAACGCGAAGCAACGGGTTTTACACGAGTGTTCGGCAGTATGTGATGCAGCGGAGAAGTCGAACGACGAGAGCAAACGCGACTTTGAAAGTTTTGCGACGACGGACAAAGAAGTTTTTCCGATGCGAAGAAGTGTTTACTTGCCGTTCACCGAATTATTGATCGTTGTGTTTGTCGACAGTAATTATCGTTATTATTATTGTTATTATTCCTATGGCATTGCAACGTTATCGGAGCGAGTGTTGCATTGAACAGGTACAAAAATTACGTCCACTGAACGCGCACCAAAGCCGTACTGCGTCTAACCACGTATTACGCATCGGTTGCGGCCGCGGCCACGTGGGAAACGCGCCCTTCGGGGATGACTCAACAGCTCGACCGACGTAGTAAACATAGCGTGTCGCCGCCGCAACCGCCGCCGCCGTTACCAGTGTAGGTATTTCTGGTTAAATTCTCGGTATCCGCAGTTGCAGTACGTTACGTGCACGCACACGGTTCATGAATGGAACCGTGGACTGCTGCAACACGACGTTCCTCGACGAAGGGGGACAGCCGACGACCGGTGTCGTATTTTTCTTTTCTTCCGCCTGTTTTTTCTCTCGTTCTCCCCCAGTTCGTACAATATCTCTGTAGTCACACGGCTGGGCTCGTTGCGCGCCAAACCGGAAGGACATGCGCATGCGCGCGCGCATTGCATTATTATGAAAAATATATCATTATATATACATTTAACGGTAAAGCGTGCACGCAGCTCTGTTGCGCGTGTGTGTATACACACATTATGTCCATAACGATAACAATAATAATAATAATAATACGATACAACAGGAGGTGTAGGTTAAAACGTGTTTTTTTTTTTTTTTTTACTTACGGGAACCGCAGACCTCCGCGGAGCAGTCGTCAAAAGCTCCTCCGCCCCGTTATACGACGACGGCAAAGAGCTTAACAGTACTTAACAGATATTATGTACATGTGTAATACGGTTATATTCATTTTTTCACGTTTCCCGTCTCGGAGGTCCAATTTGGGGTTCCGGAAACGCACACGAGTAACTGCGCGTCGGCCGAACGGACTGCACCGTCGTCGGTTGTGGAAGGGGGAGGGGCTTGCGACCGGCGGGAGATCACATCAACGCGCGCGCACAAAATCGGCCGATCGCGTTCACATCGAAACGACGCGTGTGCGATGCGGCGGGTCGTAATGAGAATCTGTGAGAGCGAACACAGACTGGCGGCGTTTCGGTGGGATAATAATATGGTAATGTCGTCGTCGTCGTCGTCGTCGTACAGCCGACGACGAGCGCATGCGCGATAGGCTACAACTGTGGTGTTGGCGGCGGTGGAAGGGGGTTACTTCGGCGGCCGAACGAGCAGGGTAAAGCACATTTGTTACTATGGGAGGAGGTGAGTACGGGTGAGCGAGGAAATCCCGAGCGGAACGCGACGACGTCAGCACCGATGCCGCCGCCCCGTCACAGCAGACGGGCCGCCGTCGGATCTGAATAACATTATCGCGTGCGCGCGTGTTGTCAGGGGCAGTGGCAGGGGAGGTCGTCCTCGTCGTCCGTCTCGTCCATTACTCCAAAGTATGCACATCGTGATATTATAATTATTATTATTATCACTATCAATACTGTCATTGCGATCCATTGGGCGGTGTTAAACGAAATTGCAAAATTTTGTCGTGTCGATTTAGACGTGCTGATGATCTAGACATGGACATTGGTGGTGATGGCGATACGTTTAACGGCGCGTTTTATTATTTCGTGATATAAATATATCACGTACGACGTGAAATAATCGTTTTTCATTCGAAGCAGTTATCGGATAAACTTAACATTTCAAAAATGGATGCTATGAGATTATGCGTGTCCCATACACTAATGATAAGCGTTGGAAATATCAATTTAATAATGGTTTTCTTATAACACTTTTTATTTGAACATTGTGTCTACAATAACACGGAGGTAATTTGCAGAAAAAGTATCATCATTTTACACTGCGGTGGTGGTGACGCAGTAAAATGATGTTCCCGAATCTAAAACAATTACCATAGCATGGTATAAAATAATCTTCAAAACAATTCGCTTGAATTAAATTGGAATCATATTTAAAGAATTAGGAACCAAATTTACATTTTATTATAGCGATACAAGAAAATTGACTGCGATCTTTTAAGGCTATGAGTATAAAGCATCCCTAGCCCCAACCCTCTCTGTACGGCTCAAACAATTCACACAATATTATTTGCGTAATACGACGATGTTTCACTGTATACACGATATTGCGGTCGTTGTTCATGGCACGAAATTATTGTTCACGAATCATCATAATTATCGTAATCATTGTAATCATCATCAACACGGAATGTCAGAATATAATGGATATAATCACCGGCCATCGTTTTATGTCACCCGCGGCAATTATAATACTATATTATAGGTTTTTCAAAAATTAAATTCTATACGAGCGCCACCTAATAAATGTTCTTAATCATTAATATTGTTCGTTTTTCTTGATTTTTCCAACTGCCTTCCAGACGTCCATGTTCGAATAAAACTTGATTTTCATACGGACGATTTTAATTATTTTAGTTACGACATTAATTTTTTAAGACATTAAAATACTTTTTTTATTGAATATTTTTTCATGCCGGTATTAAGAAGATATAATAAAGAAACATATAACACTTGGGTACTAAAGAAGATCGTTAACATTTCTCTGCGAGGAAAAGAAGGTAAGATTCTATAAAATAATTAAGACTGCGAAAAAGTTTTTCGGCGGATATCTTTCTAGATTCGATTAAAACGAACTCATTAGTTGTAATTTTATTTATTTCAAAGCTATTGCAACAGGGAGTAATGAAATGATTAGCAAAGATTATTGTAAGTGGTAGAATACACACATAAAATATAAATCGGATCGTGTGAAATCATAAAAGGAAAAAAAATATTCAAGTCGATACAAGGCGACTCACCTGGGAAAAATAACATAATAAATACATATTAAGTCTATTAAAAGTAATAGACGGAGGAGTGAAATAAAGAGCATACAAATAAGTTGTAAAGTTTATTGATGCATCGTCGACCAAGCGTGCGAAAATCGTACGTGACGTTTCGCGGAGATTCCGAAAGTATCTTGGTGATGCGTATTCCTATACAGGTACTAACACTGTAGCACATATTTTCTGGAGTCAGCTGTTTACAGCGTGAGAATTGATCGCAAGGTGTATATAAACTTATTTTATATGAGCACGTTCATCACGCGATGCTGTTTTTTCTATTTACGACATCGCACGCGAAAGAATTCATCGATTGACAAAACCCTTAAATTTTACATTCGATTGAAAATTTAAAACGCGTACGAAAATCATATCCCCAAACGCGATTGTATAGTACACATTGAAGCAAGATATGATTTCCAACGTGGAGGCGTCCGATTGTGTAAGTTAATGCACACTGTACCGTGTCAAAGGTGTTGTTAATAATCTGAAAACGATTAAACGTATAAAAATCTACAGCAGGTCCCCGAGGAATTAAAAAAACATATATCATTTTTAGCACGATAAAATTCCAAGATGAATTTTTTTTTCTACTTTTTTTAACGGAACATTATAGTATATATTATAGCGCTAATTTACTATAGATACATATACAAAATTAAACTAAATAATATATTTTTCTTTTCTAACAATGTTCGGCCCTTGATGGCTGTATATGAGATGATTTTCAGTCTTATCCATGTGCATCAACTAGACGAAAGGCCAAAATCGTATTTCCGAGTACTATACAGGTACAAGAAAAGAAAGTTCACCACGTGGGTTATATTTACATTTACCGAATATATTTTGCACCTACTGAATAATAATCATTTGCGGGTACCTCCGATTCCTAAGCTTACAATATTTTGTACTCCCTTACATCAATAAAACGGATGACTGTTTACAATCAGTAGCTCGTTGATTAACGAAAATGATCATTTTACGTCATATTTAATAGTTTTCCTGTTTGTATTATGGTATATGTACTATGTATAGTAATCGCACACAATACATTATTATAGGAAGTACCGCGATGGTTAAGGTCAATGTTGGATCCGTACTGGATCTATTGTTTGAGGTTCTACTTACGAAATGTTTACTATATATGCAGTAACTTTAGTGTCCATTCATGTAATATTATACATTATTATAATATTGTAATATTATATATTATTATAAACTATCGTGAAATCCTTTCTACTGTATCGGTCACGCGCGGGCATTTGCAGAAGGAATAGTTGTATTAGACGCGAAGTGACGCATACAAAAGACAAAATATCCGGTAAAATACAACAGTTTAAGCCAAAACCAAAAGTGGTCCATTCAGTGTAAGTAATATTATTGCATAGGCGATGAAATCAAAGATAATGTTACAATTAATTGCTTTTTTAGATAGTAATAGATTATTACGTAGATATTAGCCATTACTTACGATAGTGAATATTAATATTTCAGCGTATATAAGCATAAAAAAACACGACTTTAAAACATAAATATTATAAAAATTTAATCCTGCATAGTGAACGAACGATTAAAAAAATATTTTAATATTGCAATATAAGTAGTAATATTCTTGTTGGCGGGTATTTATAATGTATGATAAAAACGTTTGTTTACCGTTAATCAAGCGATTAATTTCGGTAAAATATTCTATATTCTGTATTTAAAATTATTATGAATAAATAAACGCATATATATATATAAACATAGGGGAAACAAACGTAACCATGGAGGTCTTATAATTCAAAATAAAAATGTATTAATATGACGCATTTAGTAAATGAGTGTCAAGCACGACAAGCAGTTAAAAATATAGTGTAAACTATTTCGCATAGGAAAGATACTAAATAAAAATTTCACCGAACACACGCGATGGACAATATTAATTACAACAGAATGGACGCGAATCCACAGTCTTAAATTAAAAACTTTTAAAGCGTTGATAAATAACGAATGATATTCAAAAGTAATTATTTGCAGAGTATAATAAGGGCAGTTAATTCGCTTATCATAATGTAGATGTTCGTATATAGGGTTATGCTAAGTAAAATGCGACTGCCAAAAGAAATACCCAAATCCACGATGCTGCAATGAATAGAAAAAAAATGTATAAAATAAATAATATCCTTAAATTGTCAAACCGTTCAGTCTTTGCAGTTTTGCATCCACTACGATCGTAAACAATTCCCATTCGGTTTCGAACGACAAAGAAGTCAAACAAGAAGAATAACGATTTAAAGTTGAACACTGAACAAAATGTGAACACGTCAGCAATACTATGAATGACTTCTATTCAATTGGAATGCGAAATGAGATTCATTCCGTACGAACGATTCCGTCTCCTTCACAGGAAGGAATAATAATAATAACATTCATACGCACATAACGTACAGCGGCAAAACCATTGCTAATATCCTTTAATAATAAACTAAATATTGCTATGGATAATACTAGTAAATCACAAAAAAGAGTTATAACACAAGCAGTGTTCAAAATCCAAATGCGTCAGTGATGAAGCCACATTGGTATTATTATATATTTTATACGATTATGAGCTTCGTTTTACAGCTAAAAATATATACACAATATACAAATTATACAGTAAACTATACTGTGACGCGTACCTTTTTTAGTGAGTAAATTTTATAGTTTTTTAAAACATCGAAAGTCTATTACGTTTATATCAACAATAATAAAATTAAATCACTTATTAACTCATTAAGTATGAAAGTACGTATTGATTGTGTGACTGAAAAGCTTAAGCATATACGAGTATTGTAGACAGACCGAGAAAGAACAGGGAGAGGAGGATCCACAGGTTTTAAACAATATCACGTGCTCGGTACCCCCAGGTTACTTGAAACCCAACGGTCACAACCAAGGACACACACGTTGATTTGAAATCCAAGGAGACTCATGTATAATATACACTATGGATACCAAAAAATGCAGCTAAATTAAAGATTAGATTAAATGTGATTTCATGCCATCATGTAAGTGCGTGTTAACATATCTTGAAAATCATCTTGGACTATAAAATATGTCCCATGATCAAATACTATATTATTCCATAGGATAGATCGAAAGACAAGGTCTATGCTGTGTATACGTAAGTGATTAGTGACGGTATGTGTAGGGTATGAACATCTGAATAAAAAAAATATTCGTTGGCGCCTAAAAACATGCGTCGATGAAGTGGTTCTGGTTAACTAGCAATCGAACGCTTCTGATTATTGTTAACTATCAATGAAAATAACTGAATAGTTTCGCGGTATGGACGTATGTAATGTAACATCGGTAGCCATGCAATAAATTCGTGAACTGCGGACTCACAATATCTCCTTACCGGGAAAATAGATCCGCACAAATTGGTACGTACGCAGTGAAAGGCGAGTATAGGGCTTGTAGGACAAGCAGACCACACACGCATAAATTAAACGAAAATATTATATAAAGTCTCCGAAACATCGGCAATTAATAAAATCGTGTTCGAAAAACGTTCCAAAAGTGCGCAATCGCCATTTGTTTCTCCCACGATTTGTTTGATTCGTCTTTATTTGCTACATACGATAACACACATATGGGCGTGATTTGATTCCGAATAACTTTTACTAAATATTCAGAGATGTTTTTCAACAAAAATTAGTATCATCACACACCGGCGTGGAACCTTATTCTCGTGGTGGCCAGGTGGCTAACCCACCATATCTGCATAATATCCAGGCCGCAGCAGTCACTCTATGAATCCATTTACTCGTCCATACGCACCCGCACAATCTATTCACCACAAAATTTTACTTAAAATCGATCTATCATTGATCCAACCTAGAAGTCACCAATCAATTAATCGCAAGCAAAAGGGTCAATATTTTCAAGAATATAATTAGAAGTAATAAAAAGTTTTGGAATTAGTTTTCTGTAAAACCAATGCCAGGTATCACATTATTAAATTAATTTTTTTTTTTTTTTTTACTTTCCTCGTGTTCTATTAGAATATTAGATTATTGTTATTTATTATTAAAATGAAGAAACGATAAATAAATATATCTATTATATATATTGTATAAATATATAACATAACATTTTTTTTTTTTTTGCTCATCAAACAAATCTACTCTTAAAATCTCATAGATGGCCCATAGATGTCGATCACCAGAAACTTAACATTTCGAATGTAACACACTTTTTTGAAAAGGTTGGTGACCTTTAAAATCTTGCCCAAACTATACATGACAGACATCATCTGTTCATCGGTACTTATAGTACCTATTTATTATACATGCTTATATACATTGTGCACATCATAACTCATAATTGAGATCAACACTATTCAATTCCTCCATGCAGCAGTTAATATAATATCCGGAAGATCTATAGTCTATGCGATAACTATAATAAGTCTAGTCAGGGACAGTGCGAGTGGAAGGCAATAGGGGCAGTTTCCCAAAGCCCCGCACCTTGAATTATAATTAAGGCCCCGCGGTTATGATTTAACTGAACTTAAAATATTTTATTTATAGAAATTATAAGACTTAACATTTATTTTGCCCAGGGCCTCGCAAACTCTAATAAATAAAATGCCCTTCGTATATTGGGAAATATAGATAACGAATGATATGATTTAATGAAATATGATAAATTGTAAAACATAGTTAAAATTACGGCCTTTTACCTATTCTCAAAAATGAACTATTTAGTAAACGCGAATCGTTTGTATAGTGCAGGTTAATTCATTAAGTGCGTACCTAACTACTTATTCGAGTACGGAAAAGTTTAATGAATATTTAAACAATTTGTTAAAAAAAAAGATTCAAATACTTCATTTTTACTAAGTTAAAATATGATCAATTAATTGTACATATAAATCAATTAAAAAACAATTCAAAGAAAAAGGAACCGAATGATTATAAACTTTTAAAAAAATATGACGTGTTAAAAGTTTCTGATGTTAATTGTACCAGTATCTAAAAACAGCGAAATTAAATATTATGTACATAATGAAGAGTTATTTGATGTTATACATAATGTTCATTTATCGATTGGACATGGTGGACGAAACTGGATGGAACATGAGGTAAAGACAAAATATAAAAATATCATCAGAGATATGATTATGCTATACTTAAATAGTTGCGAATCGTATAAAAAAAAAAGGAAGCACAGTCAATTGTACTCAAGTATTGCACAAATAATTATTGTTCTATAGAATTTTAAATTGAAACTGATTTTAGTACCTAGTTAATAACATATTTTTAATACAAAATATATTATTGTAGTCAGGAAATCGAATACAGGTACGGAATACCATGTAGTATATAACGAGGGAAAGGACAGACTCTACTTTCATCGAGACTAACTATATGTATAACTATAGTGACTTTCACCCAACTGAGCTGCTATATCAGTCATTATACATACTCCCGAAAATTTCAGTATATATTAGAATTTTAAAATAAATCAGAGGTTCAGTACGCCAATCGTAAATGCTATTCAAAAAGAAAGAAAGAAAGAAAGAAACAAGGAGATTTTTAACCCGTCGTAAAAACCTTTAGAAATTTAGGTATTAAATATGCTAATAAGTCAAGTTTTTTTGGATTTATTTAAAATCGGAAAACCTACAAAAGTTTACGAGAATACATCATATTTCACTTTTGTTCTATCAAAACTTTTCATGGAACGATATTAAAACCTAATGATTTTTAAATAAACAAGTTTTCAGAAGAAATTTGATATAAGCAAGAAACAGTCATTTCTCGGTTTTATTTAATTACTGTATTTTACATAAATAGATGCTCATAACTAAAACATTTTATAGAGTACGTTGATTTAACAATAAATGAAAAATATTATGACTGTTATTTATTATATTAGAAAATTCTCAAGACTAGTTATGTTATTCGTTATTTTAATTGCATTCATGACAATAATATAGCTTTAAATACATTTTTCTAAAAAAAAAAAAAAAAAATCTATTTTAAATTTAAATTATCTAGAGTAAATTTTTAATAAATATTTCTTAATATGATTCGTTTTCAAACATCACTATTGTTCGTTAAGTTGTGATAAACAATAATTTAAAAATTACCTTTAGTGCTTTATTCGTATAATAAAGTATTATAAGAATTCATTGTAGATAAATGAAACGTTCATTAAACACGAAATTAATCATTTCAATAATAGTATTACCTAAGTGTTATAATTAAAATTAATAAATGTATACTTAAATATACTTATAAAACAAGTAAAAAATATAAATCCGAAAAGAAAAGTTTAATGGATTTTACTAAAGAGCTGACTAGTTAAATAAATATAAATAAAATAAACAATCATAATAATAAATTAATTAATACCATAATTCATATAATACATCAAACCACATTAATGAAACTGTTCCAGAATCTAAAATAAATAAACGTTATTTAAGTTTAATTTGAGAAGTATGTTTTCAGCTCTTTTTGTTTAATTATGTATTAAAGATATTGTTATTGTGCGAGCGCGTGTATGTACGCGTGTGAAAGGGTAAACAATGTAGCTTTTTAATTATTATTTAAGCTTTAGCATAGCATATTTAAGTAGGTTCTTATTCCAAGTAATTACATTTGATACTTATTTCAGTTTTAATTTATTGTATATCACTGTAGATCTTCGTAATATTCAAATTAAAAGGGTTTAGTAGAAAACCATAGGATTTGAAATAATTATATAATAATAATTCTTTCTATATATTTATTAAACATAATAATTATGTAATTGCTTATATATGAATTCGTTAATTGAACATAATTATTGTACCAACCAATTACCATTAAAATCACTTGAACAGAAGAAAACAAACATGCAATTATTACCATACTTATATCTAAATGAAATTAGAAAAATACCTAAAATTGATATTATATTTTTTTTTTTTTTTTAATGATAATTTAACGATATAGTTATTAAATTTTGGTATATTATTTCGATTTATAAAAATAAATCAAATGGCACATCGTAATGAGTAGGGGTTGGGAGGATATTTTCGATTTTAAATCACTAGTATCATAAATTTTACTAAAAAATACCTTGAAAAAATAACGTTTTAACATTTACAGAAAGGATTCAAACCTCCAGCCACGATCTTCTAGATATGTTACATTACTTTAGTGTTATAATGATAATTCATCAACATATTACGCATTTGTAATAAAATAAATATTTTAGAAATTGCATTAAATAAATTATAAACATATGTTAGATGTAATCAATTATAATAATTACTTAAATTATTTCCACGACTAAATTATTAATAAATTTTGAATATTGAAATCTAATAAAGTACAGTAATTAGTTATTAAAATTTAAAACATTACTAAAGTTCAATTTTTTGTTTCATAAATAAGATTAATATTTTATAATAGCAAAATAACAATATTCTACAAAATGAAGGCAGTGTAAAAGGTTAAAATATGTAGTTTTCACACCTGGATCAACATTTTTAAAATATACAAATTAAACCTTTTTAAACATTTTCTTAAAATGTTTTAATTATTTACGCATTCCCACAGATATTTTATACATAGGTATATACATAAATAAACTTTTACATAGAAAATAAAAAAAGCCAATCTTGATATCGTTCAGATAACATTTTATTTTTGTATTTTTTCTATTCATTCAGAGTTTTTAAACCTAATGTACAAATATATCAATCATTAAACTTTCATACAAAACATATTTTTTAAATCTTTTAATACATAATTAATATTGTTTTTGATACGATATATAGCCACACAACAAAAACAATATTTATGTCAAATGTGGAAGGTTAACTTCGTTGTAAAGTTAAAAGCATATCATGTGTGTTTTCGTAAGCTGTGCGTATCATATTTGAAGAATATATTATTTCGAATGCGCCCACGGAGGTTTAATTGAGATACTTAAGCCGTCACTTAGGATCGATACTAAAAATATTTAAAATGAGATTAAGTTAGTTCACAAAACTAATAATGATAAAATTATTAGTTTTATATTATATATTCAATAATGACGAATACAAAATACCTAGACGATGTATTATGTATATAAAGGTAGTTTTAATATTAAAAAAGATGATCACAATAAACTTACTGAAATTCGATAATTTGTTAAAATTTATTACAACTACAAAAATATATTATATTACAATAATTGTACAAAACTATATACAAGGTATAAGTACATATATAAATGTAAAAAAAATAATAATGGTTACTGGTCGTGCAAGGTTGATCGCGAAATATTTCAAGAGCTCGGTTCAATGTACTGATTCTCATAGTGTATGGTCGATGTATTGAAATCACAAAACGAATTTGAGCATCACCAGTCAAGTGGAATAAGCGATGTGGAATACGAAAAAAAAAATAAATACTCGTTTAACATTTCGGAAGATGAACGGCACAAAAGCACAAGGATGAAAAATATCAGCTGACCTAGTTGTCAGACCTTACGGGTCACAAATCTTGCAGTTTTTCAAGCTTTCTCTTTGACGCGTCGAGCAAAAATTCGCTCTCCAGATAGACACTCTGATTGGCGATGGGTAATGAACGTAAATAACGTTCAATTTTGGTATAACTAGAAACAATATCGTTAGTACAAGTTTATAGTGAAAATAAATTACTAACTCAACACGAACTTATCATGTGTCAAAGTTTTAATGATTTAAGTACCTACTTTGTAAAATATGAAGTTCTTCACGCGTATTATAAATCTATTTTTGTAATACAAGGACAATAGTATACAAGCAATTAATTCAAAAATGGTTTATTACATTATTCTAAAATTAAACGAAATTAAACGGATATTAATACTATAATCATATTTTCTTTTAATGGTTAAATTGTAATAAAAAAAAAAAAAAAAAAAATGTTTAAAACATATGGAAATCATAGGAATTATCATTTGTAAAAAATGGAACAAATTTACAACATTGGTTTCATAATTGAAGAATACAATTAAATGAAAATAAATCAATAGACATAAATTTTACTCTCGGTCAAACAAACAGCCAACCAATAAAAATAAATATTAAAATAATTCAAACACAAAACTCCGTAAAATATCTGAGACTCACGAATACAAAAAGATTAACTTGGGCAATACATAAAAAAATAAAAGATCTTTCCTTAACCTAAAACTTAATACATTTCGACAGTTATTCCGTTCTAATATTTCTCTTAAAAAAAATCAAATTCCCATATATAAACAAATCATTCGACCTTCAATGATTTATGGCATTTAAATATGGGGAATAACAACAAAATTAAATCTAAACAAACTCCAAACTTTCCAATAAATAAATCACCGACTTCTAATACATTTTCCTTGGTACGACAGTAACCTCACACTTCACAAATATTTCAAAATTCCGATCCTCCTCACTCTAGCATCCAGCCATTACAAAAAATTTCATAAAAATATCTTTAACCATCCTAATTACTCTCACCTTTAATTTCTCACCCCTCACACTTAACAATAATCAAACTCGTCGTCATAAACAAAATTGATCAAGTGACTTGCTTTAAAAAAAAAAAAAAATTCCTCTAAAGTAGTGGCTTGGGGCACTACTTACTACAACTACTTACTTACTACAACCCCTTCAAATACTCCATTATAATTTGATTGCAATAAAAATTGCTTAGTATAAAAAACAAATAATAGAATATATATTTTATTTGTACTAATAAAAAAAAAAAAATTTTTATACCTAACTATATACAAGTGATATAATTGCATTCTTAAATAGGTAGTGTAAACTATAAAATGTATACGTCATAAAACATAGTTAAAAAAATTACATTATTAAATTACATTTTACACAATATTATATATATGTAAACGAGATAAGCTAAAAGCCCAAGAATAATTTTTTCCAAATAAAATATTAAACACTTGAACATAATGTTTGCACTTTATAAATAAGTACTGCAGAACTCATCAAACAAGTAAATGTACCTACTATAAGATAAGACGAACATTATGTACACATACTATATATGTGTTGTACGTATGGAACATACGATCGTAAAAATCAATTACGAGTTTTCCCGTTTCCGTAGATTCTCTCATCACGTATTATGATTTCAAAATGATTACGAATTATATGACGGATATGATCAAATGGTTCTGTTGTGTAATTTTAGAACATGCAAATTTCATCGCAAAGAAAACATTATTAGACCATTAACATACATACGGCGCACGCGGTCATAATGAACCGGAAGAGCACATCGATAACGACCACCCGTATAAATACCAAATATCATATATATATTAGGATAAAAACCATAAAAGAAACCGTACATAGTTTTCAATTTTATAGCTCTCTTATAGTTAAATCGACAATATGTGGTTTCTTGGACAGAAGGGGTGTTCAAATCCAACGGAGAGTCATCGGTTTTTACTATCGTTTAATATATTATGTCTATAAACAATAGAACTATGATTTTACAATAAAAAAATTATTTTAATTCTCACATAGATTAAAATATCACATTAAAACCCATTCATATTATATTATGTATAAAAATGTAAAACATAAGTACTAGTGATTTTTTTTTTTTTAAGAGACAAATGTAGCGAGTATGATATCGTAAAGTATTTAATAAAAGGCAATAAAAAAAAAATGGCATTAAACCACGCATTAAAAATAATTAAATGCAAATTATTAAAATGGAGAAGTATTTTTTTTAAAAGGGGATTCGCCCTTGATTCGTGAATATTAATACTTCGTAATCATTTTCCCTTGGTTTTTATTATGATGCTTACTTCGTAAACTTATTGACTTTTCTCTTGTTTTTCCAAACATAAAAATTGTTCTCTTATTTGCTAATAAGTATATACGGTTTTTATATTTTGATATAACAAGAAATATATTTTATATTATATTTTATCACTCAAATTCGTACTTTATTTGGAATTATTTACAAGTAAATGAAAGTTTGAATCAACTACGTTGGGTATAATAAATAAGTATATACTATCAGAACCAGCTTAGTCAATTAATTAATAAGGTCATATATCTAAATTCTTCGAATATTCAAAAGCTACAATTTTACCACCTTCAGCTTTATTCATTATTATTTATATTTAACTTATACCTATAACATATTTACTCTGATACTTATAATATTAATAAGAGCATTAATTTATAGCATTTATTTCATTAATAAGAGCCTGCCATTTTCATCTATAATCGGTAATAATTGTATGAATATGTAAGAATAAGAAAAAAAAGTAAAATATGGTTCTGGTAAATTATTGATTCATGAAATAATAATCCTATCACCTCAACCTAACTTTTTTGAGTTCAAACTCAAAATTAATACTAGAAAACGATTTCAGATAACATACTATTTATATTGTATTTCGTTGAAATTGACATCATAAAATGATATCGATTATGATACATGACTTTGCTTAAATGTAATAACAGCTATTGATCCTGTGGAAAAAAATGTTGGCATGATTGAATTGTACTTATCGAATTTCCCTATATACAATACGATAAAAGTTCAACAACTTCATATATATATATTACACAATACAACTATACCTTTACTAATATGTAATAAAATAAGTTTCTCATTCATGCCGATCCTCGGGGACGGGTTTTAACTTCTCTAGGCTTGAAGTATGGGAGAATTATTTAAATGTAACACTAAAAAGACATTTTAATGTAAATCGTCTCATACAGTAGACAAAAGCGTAGATAAATACTTCTCTTATGATACATAGCCGAAATATACGAACCAGGACTCGTATTAGAACGAAGGATGTGATAAATCCATCTGCACAGCATATGAATCAAACAGTAATCGATTACGTACTATTTTGTATTTAGCCTACAACGAGAAATAATCAATTTGGCGCGATTCCGCAATTGTTACCGAACGATGGATAAACGACAACAAACACACACACACACGCACACACACACATTCATCATGATGGACCTTTTAATCATTCTATAACAAAGCGAGTTAATAAATAATTCAGTAGATGATTTGTCTTAATGTTTTCAAATCGAATTTAAAAGACGTAAACATTTAATATATGAATAGATAGCTGTTTAATTGAGAGTGAAAATCATAATATATATTTCTTTTAAAATCAAGGGAAGAGGGAAGAGGGTAAGAACAATAGGTTCTGATATGATATTACCAACATGTTCAATGTTTTAATATTTTTTTTATACATTTACTAATTTAGCTTCAATTGATATTTACATGTAATACATGTATTTTACAATAATACAATTTATTCAATGGAGTTATTTTTCGGAAAAAAACAATAATGATAAATAAAAATCGTCGGTGAACAGAGACAAAATAGCTACTTAAAGGAGTGAATTATAAAATAATTATATATATATATATATATATATCAGTGTGCGTCAGCAGGGCAGAAAATTGATGTCCGGTGAATTTATTTGACACTTCCCTGTGGGTTGAATGACGTCAGAGTATGATGACGCATTTCTATACACACACACACACACACACACACACAGTCATAGGACACCGTCACAGTGTTCCTGGAAAGTGTTTATCGCAAGGGTAGTCAGTGGGACGAACGGGAGTTGCGAGTGGGCGCGACGCGTGAGTGCGTCAGAGGACGATAGTGGATGTGGTGGCAAGACTAAGGAGTAGCAGTAAGAGTACGTAGACCGTAGCGAAGACGTTACGCGGGGGTAGTGCACCATAATGTAATCGAATTGAAGAACAGACGCAACAGGAGATCAGAGAATTCGCCGAAGTTTTCATATCTCCTATGTATACGTGTATACATACGAAGTACATTAAAATATGTTCACGTGTATGTAAACCCATACAGTATACACATATAATTATGTAAATTATATTATGTGTATATTTAATAATATATCAGAAAGTTATTGACTGATGGATTGAGGGTGAATATATATGTATAAATATAATGGTTTTATCGACGAGTGAAAAGTATCTTTTTGCAGACCCTTTTTTTCTTTTTCTTTTTTGTTAAATTGAACTATCTACCTGATGAAAAAACAGTAAGATCTGACAAATTTTTACATAAAGATTATGTAAATAAGTGCCAGAATACATTTTACATTACAGGTTACATTACGGAACAAACGTAATCTAATTGTGAACTCAAAATCTGAAAATCGCCAAATTATACATCAGGTCGAGTTTTTTGTCAACATTTTTGTTACTTTTGTAAACTAATTATACAAATCTAACCATTAAATTATAATAATTTAGTTTCCAATGTAATTACAATCGACTCGTAGGTGCACAAGTGTTTACTATTTATTAACAATTAAATATCCCAGAATTTTGTAAGGAATCGAGCTATTGTAAATTGTAATTAATATAATAAATAATAATAAATTTATATATATTAATAATAATAATAATAATAATTTATATGTATATATTATATTACATTATAATATACCTACATTAATATAATTAATTAATTGGTTTTATGCACAGATTCGAAGCAATAATATCACAAACACTTCTATAACATTTATAACAAACATAATTTTACAAATAACGCACACAAAAAAATGATCAAATTAAAATTGTTCACTTAGAAAGAATGATTTGTATATAGGTAGTTGTTATATAATTATAACGTTCCGTTCCACATTAAATAAACATTTCACAGCAATCGTAATTGTAAACAAAACGGCAAAACTTTAAAACAAAAAAGACAAGTAAATTCGCGCCAAATACAATAACAAAATAATTAGAACCAACTTATTTGAACCCAAACATCTAATAACGTTACCAACAATTCCAACTGTCGGTTAAAACGACAGTAGATATTCTGTTATTTCAATAATTTTTATAAAGACCTTTTAACAAAATAGTCTTGCATAATATAATTTAAATCAATACGAAAGTAATATACATTGGAAAGGGTTTATTCACTACCATTCAACCAAACAGAACTTTTTACATGTTATTATTATACTTGGATTATACTTAATTTTATAAATTTTATTACAAAAAAATAAGTTGATTTAATTTTTTCTAAAAAAAAATTAATATCATTAAATGTATTGCACTAAATATATAGATATCTAAAAATTATCTATTACTAAACAATTATAATCTAATAGTTTTTTTGATGATATTTCTTAAAGTAATCATACATTTCGTATAAATAATACACATATTTAAATGATTAACAAACTGTCTGAAATTATTAATTATTCTGAGGTTCTGAAATATTACAGGATGGTGTAGAAGACGTTTAAATTTTTTTTTTACCACCGTGGCATGATTTTAATTAATAATTTTGCAATTAAAAATAAAACAAATAATACAAAATTATAAAATCTTATATGAAATATTTTACAAAAAAAAAATAATAAAATTATAATTTTAATGTAAGGTCACAAGTAATACGAGACGAAATAATAAACGGGTAATTTCCACTTTTTTCCCCTTTCAAATCTGGTTATCCTCGTGTATCTAATTACGCAACTCCCTATAGTCAAAAAAATATTATTGTAAACTGTATATATTTTACTGTTCTGATTATAAGAAATAAAACATTATTAGAGACTTTACGTTTAAATTATTTTAGGATTAACGAGACAATTTAATAACAAATAAAAATCACTCAACTAAAATAGATAATAAACTGTTTTACAGTATATAAAATTTAGATATAAATTTCGATATATATATATATATAATATATAGATATAATTATATACTGTAAAAGATATGTGATAGTAATAAATAATTTTTAAATAAAAAATGATTTGATCGAAAAATATATACAATTATATTATGTTCATTGAAATGTTCGATTACTATCTTTATCTAAAAAATATTTTAGAATAATTAAGTTGACGAAAAATTCCAGGCATTCAAAAAGGTGTTCACATTTTTCAATTAATTATTCGTTCATTGGGTACATGTTTCGAACTGGTTTCAAAAACTTGGTACATTTCAACTGGAATAATAATATTTATACACAAATGTTTTTTTTTTTTTAATCATTTAATAGCTTTAGAAATCTATAAAAAAAATATATATCTTTTTAATATGTTATCCATTTTAGTACTAAACATATTTCTGCAATTACAATTCGTTAGTGTTCATTTAATAATTACTTTTGCACTGATGTTACGCAACAGAAATATATTGAACATGAACAATTTATGGCAGTAACATTTTATTTTTTAAAAAAAAAATACGAATATAAATCCACATTCATTTTTTTGCATGCTATTTGTTTTCAAATAAATATTAATAACGCGAGCATATACTATTCTACTAGCCTTGTCTAAAAATTACTGACTAAACGGGATTTTTTTTTCTCAAAATTAAATTTATTCGCACATATCAAAATCGAGAAGACGTAAAATTGCCCGGAAAATTGCTTTATACTATACTACCATTCTATATAATAATGTAAACTGTCGAAACCGATATAAACTTTTACTGATGCGAGTCGATTTTATCAACAGCTGGTCTTTTAACCGTTCCCAATGATGAACGTTTGTATACAGCCGGGTCGTAAAACGAAATTACAATAAAAGAACTGAATTTCATATTGTACACACGACGGCGGATTTGCGTATACGTTCTACGCGGACGTTCGTCTTTTTCACATTTCTAAAGTTCTCGTCGTGCAGTATCAATGTCTTTTTTGTGCCTCTCTCTCGTTCAAACACACACCATACAGTATAAATACATCATAAACTCAAAACTTGTATTGGAATTATTATAACATATTTTTCATTTTTTTCAACTCATTTCGACTCTCTCCCGGCTACAAATACACATATTTTTATTGCCGTACGCTTGATCACGATGGACTTGTTCAGCGGTCAGTTCAATTACAAGGGGGAACAGTTATCACACGAAGAACACCGTCAACCGAGCGCGCGAGCACTTAGAGTGATAAACAAAAAATCCAGTCAATCCGTGTGCGAAAACTATTGATCGGTATATCATAGGTATGTAATGTCATTTTAAAGATATACTTAAATCCTTTTAACATCAGCTTGGATATTAAACACATTATATATATACGGAGACAAAGTGAGAGGAAAAAACACCGATAAAACACTCTGTATAGACGATTCAAATTAACCCGTCGATTGTCACGTTCGAAAAGATAACGCAAGTGAAAATTAATTATAATACATTTACTCGCTGTGTCTGATACGTGATATTGGTAACGATTTATTTTTTTCCATTGATAGTAAATAAAATTATTCGAGTCGATTGACATACGATTGTAATAATGCACGAAGTTCAAATTATTTGAAAAATGCGTCTAGACAGGAGTAATAATATTTTCATCGGCATAAAGCATATAATAGCAGTTGTCCATAAACGATAATAAACAAACGCGTGTTCGTCAACAGGCAGTTTTACCTCGTATTTTTAAACATTAAATGTCAACGGTGGGCTTATATACACGAGTTAGCTCTTTGTTGAACTTTGCCGGTACTATGTCACTCAATAGCCAATAGTTGTCAAAAGCGCTTAATTAGATTTGTTCGTAGTATAATGTACAGTATACACTGAATGAATCGATTGAACATTGTCAACGCTGGATTTCACAGTAAAAATATGCAAGGACGAAACACGTGGTTTGGGTTTTGATTTTATTTTTCAGCAATACAAAACTAATATTGCCTTTCTCCACGTACTTCATCAGTAAACGCGCAATCAAATGTTTCCGTACACAAGTTGTACTTTTATTCTTTTTGGTACTTCGAAAAAAATAATTTAATGCACATTATAACATTTGATATAATATGAGTATATTCAATGCTTTTTAATCTTATTATTCGTTTCTGTTTAGCTATTCTCATGTCAGTGGTGACCAAACTACGATCCACGGGCCAACTCCGGCCCGCCATAATTTAATATCTGGCCCGCAAAAGTATTCTACATTACAACACTTATTTGCATAACTGTAATATTTTACATTTACGAAAAAAAAAATTGAAAAATACATTTTTTCATGGTCCACGGTAAAAAAAGTTGATTTTTAATGGCCCGAGGTAAAAAAAAGTTTGGCCACCACTGTCATATGTAATACACAAATATATTGAATACAAAATCAACATTCTGAAATCTTTTTCGACGAAATGAACTTCTTGCAAACATGTGTCAGAATACAAGTTAACTTTAATATTCGATGAATTTTATAATATCACTCCGGGGAACTGTGAATTCAGGGTTCACATTTACAAACGAAAAACCAACTGTAAAGTCGGTATATCTGCAAATAAAATTCTAAACCACACGTTTATACGCATTTTAAAATATTAACTTTACAACTGTAGTAATTTTAAAGGCTTTCAAGATACTTATAAAAGTCCATAGTTGTTTTTTTATGATTTATTTATCACAAAAGTACTTTCACCGGATAAATGTGTTCCGAGAAATCATCTAACGGACCAACATGCAATACTTATTACCTTATAGCATATTTTTTTATCCGTAAAGTATCATTATGCCAAGAGAAAATAAGTATTCAAACATGAAAAAATAGTATAAAAGACCCAACATTAAATTAAAAAGTCAATTAGGAACTTTTATAATAATTTGTTGAAATAAATTCGTGTTTTAAATCCACCCTTACGGCGGTGACAATAATTATAAAAATGTAATTCGAAAATAATTTGATATTTAAAAGTATAAATATCTTATACATAAGTCGTAACTCGTAGCAGTTAATTCGAATATAAAAAAAAGCATAACGAAATTCCATAAGATAAACCTCATAAAACCCAAAGTAATTATAATATTATCGCGAAACGAAGTAACCACAGACGACAGCCTAACCGCTAATCGATTTTGTGGCCAAATTATAAACGTTAATGTCTGACCGGTTTAATCGTTTTATATTATTGTACATTATGTTAAACATTATTAAGCAAACCAAACAAAGTCTCAACACCAAAATACAGGTATTTATTTTAAATTAACTAGTGCATTAATATAATTAATAAACAAACAATGAATTTGAATTATATAATTGCTCAGTGTTCCAAAATCAAATTAAACTTTATAATTGTTTCAAATCCCATATTAAGTTTAATGATAATAATTTAAATATTTTGAATAAATAAGTAAATTTATTATAATATAAATGTTGAGAAGACTAAGTGTAATGTCTATGATTTATAAATAGCTTGTTGGTTTGAAGTTGAAGTGATAGGCAGTTGATTTTATCAATTTAAACAAATTTTTCTACAAAAGAAAGATTATTCAATTTCAAAATGAGCGAATTAGACGATTTACATGTTTGGTTTAGAAAAACGAGAAATCATATTAAATATACTTCAATATAACTAAATGAAAACCGCATTAAAACATTGAATAAATCTAAAATTGTGTTTGATTACCTTCCCAAGATATTTTAATTTTAACCAAGCGATAATATAATCGTTACAAGACAAAGTAAAATTAAAAAATAAGGCAAAAACTATTTGTATAAACAGTAAAATATAATGGAGAACACTGAAATGTAATTTTTGACAGAACTTAATTCTCTGGGCGTAAGAAAAAAAAATACAATTTGCGAGAATAAAACTATATTTATGTGAAGTCTCCGTTTTTCCTATTACGATTCTTAAATATGCTGAGGAATCAACGACCTCTTTGCGCGAATTGAACCGTGACTGGAACAGTTTCGCACTGTTTTTTTTGCAACTACAGGCGCGCAGACACACACACACACATACATATACGACCGCTCGCGCGTACGAAAGGTTTATTGAACTTCTCGGGCTTCGATTTAATTCATCAAAAACATGGCCAAAAATTTGATAATAATTATATGACGACTGTAGCAATAATACAAATCGGTACCTTCGTATTTTTTTTGACGATTTATTATTTATGAGCCATGCGATTTTTGAAAATTCGCCCAGACAAGAGAAATCCTTGAGGAGATACGGTACATTTGTGTGTTGAAGGAGGAAAAAATATGAAAAAGAATAGACAATAAAAACCACACTACGCGAGATGGTGACCAGCTCAGTCACCCCACGGAGTCAAGGTCTTGGACACACAATGACCTTAAAACAAATTGGCCATCTTTTCCGCTATTAGAAGTGCACAAATGATCGTCACAATGTTACTAACAAAACTATAAGAATTATGATTCTTACATTTTATTTTATTTTACAATGGTTGTATAAGTTCCGAAACATACTTCAAAAAATAAAACGAGAACTTAAATATTATATTTTTAGTATGGAATATAATACAAAGGATACTTAATTGAATTAATACGTTTAAAATAATTTTAAGGGAATACTGCGTTTTAAAAATAACTTCTTATATTTTATACTCAATTAACCTATCAGGATAAAAAAAAAATAGGATAAATGGTTATGATAAAAAAATCTTATGTGATGAACTGTTTAAATTAACTTTTATCGATATCAAAAATGTATATATATATATATGTTTATATCTATATATTGTCTAAATATGGCTATAGTCATTATTGATTAACAGTATATTTAATATAAAGAAAACAGTGTTTAACAGCAATATTATTCTTTTAAATTCAGATGGATTGTTTAAATTGCAAGAACATCTGCGTATTAATAAAATTAGGGTTATTTATGGTGGGCTGACAGGGGCATTAAAACTTTGCGAGCGAAACAAAAACAATTCGATTAGCATATAAAGGAGCAGCGGTAGTCAGGATGATAGAAAGGAATGAACAAATCTTTAGCAAAAATTAGCAAATGCATTGCTTTTACAATATAATTCAGAGGGAAACACAATATAGCTGAAAATTAAATTCACATAACTTAATCATTTTCAAGGTAGGTATATTTATTTATACACTGACAGATTTCTAAAAAAATAAAGGATACGTTATTATTCTCAATTAGAAGTTCATAAGTACAAATAGTATAGTATTCATAATAAAGTGAATACCAAAATTATAAACATCATACAAATAATTTAACTAAAACACGATATTTGTGTACTATAAATAAAACATATATAAGTATAGTGGGTATTTTCATGGATTTATTATAGTTAAAATACTTAAATTAGTAAAATTAATAATTACAAATACATACCACGCACCACAATACATAAAATATTAAGATCATATATTGACCAGTGAATTGATATATGTTATTAAAATTAGAATATACAGTTAGGGTTCTAAATAATATATACATAAATATATATATAATTGATATAGTTTAAGCATTAATGCGTATTCTGTATAGTTAGTTGTATCAAGTAGTAAACACTACAAAATGCTCGTTCATCAATCACCGATTTATTCATTATTGATGAATTAAAGATTAATGATTGAAAAACTACTACTAAAATTTATTAACAATGACATAGTTCGAATTTTGGCGCCGAATGGATCACTTTTGTTGTGATCAGACACAATAAAAATACAGGTGGGGATATCCTTTTGTAATGTTATTTAAGAAATATAAACAAATATAATATACAAGGTTCAACCTTGATTGATGTTTAACTTCAACAGCATATAAAATGTGTTTTATTCAATTGATTTTTAAACGCATAACGTTATTATTGTGTATTTTAACTTAGAACTCAAAAGTGTGTATACAAATATATATAACCCAGTTTAATGTTAAAGTACTTCAATAAATACTATTATATAACAAGTAATTATTATTTGGTACATGTAATTGATATGCATGAACATACAAATATATTTATATATACATATTCTAAACTATAAATTAATGTTAGCAATTTAATAGGGTTAAGAAAACACAAGCGCTTAGAAGTTAGGTATCCATCCCAATAGAATAAGTTGTAATTTAGTTTTGAAGTCTTAAAAATCGGAAACAGATCGATAGTACCTGAATTGAAGTAGGCCGTTAGTATCCAATCTCGCAGTGCTAATGCGGTGGCCACGAAGCTCATGTTTCGATTCGTAGCCGTCTCCGAATCCAATCGCATTCCGATATGAAACATTTACAGCGTCATAGTATAAAGATAACGAAATATCGCATCATAACGCGGTCGTTGGAACTACTAAACATTTGGAGGTTTTAAAATGTAGAAAATTGTAGCATTCATAAACGCGTGTCCGTGATTGAAATATAATATCTGACAAACCGTTAATAGATACCTATCTACCAAAAAGTACTCATGGTCACATACTTCAATGGAATATCATATTGATTTATTTAATTTAGTTCTATAAAATATACTAAAATATAAATAAATTCTGTTATAATTTAACAAATCTATTCACATACTATATAATCTTCGGTACACCTTAATATTAACCTAATATTTCATATTTACTGACAAAATTAATTTTTTTTTTTTTTTAGAGCCACTACATTTAAATAAATGGTTTTTTTTTTTACAATTAATGACATTGACATTGTATCGATATTGCGACCGTTATATCAGAATTCTATAGCAATATTTTTGTTTAAAATAATATTTGATAAGTATTGGTAAACTCAATGTCGAAAATATAATAGCTTAAGAAGATATATGTACGAAATTATAATTCAAGGATATCATTGTTCAATGTTTTAAGACAAAACAATGAAATATAAGAAATATTTTATGAACAAAAATCTATTTAGGTTTGTGTAACAATAAGTACTAAGCAACTCCCAAAAACAGATATAAAAGAAACCCTTGGATCGATTAAAATTTACTCATTTTCAAACCTATTTTTAGATCCTTTAAGGAAGTGAAGGATTAAGTATTCCTTTAACCCATTTTTGTTTATTTATACGTCCTACTTGATGCATCCGTACAATGTTTAAAGCATCAAAATTGATATTTTCAAATTATTATGTCTTTAACATATACGTTTATGAATATCTAACAAGTGCAATTTGATACATTTTAAGCTGATTGATCTTTTAAATTTTAAATACATTTTTTTTCTCTTCATTAACACTGTATATTATTTTACTAAATAATAACAATATTATTTATGAAGTGTTTTCCGAGTTGTAATAAAAATAAAAACCTTTACATGCTACAATTATAGTACTTCGTTTTCAAAGAGCAGTTGATGTATTGTAATAAAAAAAAAGAAAAGCAAGTTTCCGTAAAATAAAACTAAAAATCCATTGTACATCGAAAAATGATTTTTTTTCAAATTTATACCAAAGTAGATTATTTTTTTAATAGATTAGTCCTTGTATAAAATAAAACCATGAAAAACACATAACATATAGAAACAAAAGAACCGTATGACAATAGTATGAAAATGTATCTTTTAATTTCTCATAAAATATTTAAATAGGTATAGCAAGTATTTATACTGTAGGTAGTCTTTGAATGGTCGATATATTTATACTTGTATTACTAAAAGTATTATACATTTAAAAAAGCCAAAAAAAATCCAATTATTAGAAAAAAAATAATATCATAACATTTTATGAGCACAAGAAACATGGACATCACATATTTTTGTTAACGTTCCATAATTAGATACATTCTGTAAGCAGATAATTCGAACAGTTAGTACCTATGATTGCCAAATGGATCAATTTATTTTAATTTTTTGTATAGGCATGGTTAGTGTTTTTATTTTTCAAAACTGCAGTATATTTATGTGCCAGCGACATTATATAAACGTCATATTCCAAAATATATTCAATATATAATCCGATTTTGAATGGGCAATAATATACTATAATATTATTGTCCTTCCGTATGGAAAAACGATAATAGATTTTCATACTACGCTGTTGAGTTTTGTGAAATAGATTATGATTACTGTATATTTTCCTAGTTTTATCTACTATTAATTTATCGTAAAAACTAACATACATGGTTGTAATATGTTTCAGATCCATAGGACTTTAGCTCAGATGAGCATATTTTTTTTACTATTGCTCGAGTATTTAGAATAAATTTGACCGTCTACTGCAACATGAATAAATTTTCTTTAAAACAGAGTGCTATAAACTATACTACCTACATTTCCACGAATAACTCAGTCAAATAGGAAATACACCTATGTGAATTGTTCAGTCAGAATTTAGTGGGATTGGAAATCGGCAATCGTTGAACAGGAGCGTTCGCTGCTCTTTTTAATCAAAACATGTTTAGGACGAAATAAATACCTAACTGAAAAAAGTGTGGCACTCACTTCATTGTGGCCCGAGGTCATGCGATATCATGTGTATTTATTCACGTTTCGATGGCCAAAAACAACAACGTAGGCACCATGTCTGCCCTACTACGAACACCTGCTCAAATGTCAATCCAAGTAAATATTTATAATGTAAATGTATATTGATTTTTAATGAAGGGTAAGAAAAAAATCTCATTATTATGATTATGCTGATTGACTATAAATTTATTATATATTATATTCGTTTTAATTTATTTCGATTACTATTGCCATTAGGCCAAAAGGCTACCCAATGCAGTACACATTGCTTTTCATTAAATTCAGTAGCATTTTTGTTTCAAAACCACCACCAATACCTACTTCTTATTTAGTAAAATATTTTTAAAATATGTATTTATTTGACATTCTTTTGAATTTTTAAAACACTTAGATGAATTATATTTTGACGTTTAATAACCTAGTGAAGTATACCAGTATTTTTTTTTATTATTATTATTAATGTATCAATTAATTTGTCGATAATACAAACTTATCAAGACCATGATCTATGGAAAAAATAAACAATACTACATCTGTACATGGAAAATTATATTCAATGTAATTTGACCATTGTTAGAGGTAGAAAATCCGATATATTTACAATTATCAAAAATTACAAAGTTTTAAAATTAATTCCATAAAATCACAAGAAAAAAAAAATTTAAAAAGTGCATTTTAGCTCACAATCAATTTTAAAAGTATAACTTTACCCATTTATTATATTTTACTCAGTAGAACTGTAATATATATTATTAATAAAAACTAAATGCAGTTGTATAATCATTAAAATGAAATAAAGCCTAATGAACAGGACGAGTAAAAAACTATTATAAAGCATTTACAAAAAAAAATAAAAGACTTAAATGAATATTGGCAGAAAAATACCATATATATAGATTACAAAATTATATAAAATATGTCGTTTTAATAAAACTGTTGTTAACAAACTTACGTAATACTTTTATTGAAGATTATACGAATCAAATAAACACAATTTTCATGTTGGTATTATCGAATTTAGACAAACATCAAATCAATCAATACTATAGTTGATAAAAGTCAAATGAATTAATCATATAATCTTAAGAAAAACAGTTAATGAGTTAATACGTTAATAAGTCTGTGCTCTGTTTTAAAACCAAAAAAAAATACACAATACTTCAACATAATCCAATGAATATGATTGTGTACATATAATGACAAATAAAAATAATTCACGTGGTTTAAAGTCCACATTTTTAAAAACAAACTAAATTAAAACTGAAAAATGTTTATGATTAATAGTAATGTAGTTAATAGAAAAACCCATCAAGAACAATATGAGTAATAATTAATTATAATCGGTTATTTAATCTAAAATATATACACGCACACGGAAGCATACAAAATATATATTATAACCTAAATTCTAAATAGTCATATAGTATATTTAGATTATAATAATAATATATATATATAATATATATAATAATATATAATATATAATAATAATAGATATTATTATAGATAAAACACATAAATATTTATTACTTATATGTGATAATGAAATAAATAATAATATAGATGTATATAATGATATAATGTTCGGTAGAGTAAGAGTAAAAAGAAAATCACTGTAAAACCAACAAATCAAACATGAAAATTAAAAATGTCAATTTATTAAAGTTATTTAAGTTATCGTTAAAATATGAAGAAAAAAAACTTAATGAAATATTTATTTTCAACTTTTAGGTTTTAGTCACTAAAATATACTGTTCTGTGCCTTAACATTTTTGACATCAGAATAAAAAGACTAAAGTTATAAATATATAAATTTATTGGCTAAAAATAATCAATACTCGGTATTTCTATGCAAATCTATAAGTCTAATACAATATAACTTAAAACAAAATGTTTTGTACAGACATATTTCTAATACATAATTTATAAGTATATTGGATTTTATATGTCTTATTAAACCAAATTTTGCACATATGTCAATAAAATCAATAAAAATTAAATGTTTAGTTGATAAAAAAATGAGTGTTTAATGGAATCGAATTTGAAAACAAATAAGAAATAAAATGATAAAAGTTTTATGAACTATTTTAATTTAAAAACATATAGACCATTAAACATTAGACTTATGGTTTAATTCATTTTATTCTTTAGCTATGTAGCACGCGTACATGAAAATGTTCATAATCTCCTGATTAATTTTAATAATAATCATGCTTATTTCAGCTCCATAATATGTATTTTTGACTAAGTATTTTTATTTATATCTACATTATTATAATAAATAATTAAACTTAATAATTTTGACGGTACAATTAAAAATTATGTGTTTTTCAGATTTTATAAATTTGACTAAAAATATTGAAATAATCTTCATTATTAACATATGGTAAAGTATATTTATATATATATATATATATATATTAACGTGGGTGACTTAAGGACGTTATAATTTAATACAATTATAAACAAAATATATATTTATAATTTGTAAATACGAATATTTTATATATAACTACGTAGCAATCACCTGTGTCGATTGCAGACAATCTGTGTTTGACACTAAGTATTACAACATCGAGTGGAATTAAAATGCATATTTGCTTGAGAATAAATAGACATTTTATAAATTTGTATTATATTTTTGTTCATAACGATAGCAAAAAAAGAAGCTTTGTATTTTTTAAAACTTTCAGTGCCTGCTGTGTTACGTAATTTTATTAACAGCACGTGTTCGAATAATAATAATTACCTGAAAATTGTTAGAATATTGCATAATTATTCGAATTTTTTTTTTTTTTTTCATTATTTCATCACACATACTCCAATCCCGTAAGCTAACAAAGAAATTTGTTTAAATGGATCAAAAGTATGTTTACTTTTTATTTAACATTATTTATTTAGCATTTGCGTGATAAAGTTTAACATATAATAAATTATGTGATTTAATAAAAAAATTAATCATATTATTATTTCATAGGATTTACATTTTAATTGAAATACAAAATACCTTTGCAAGTAGTATTTCATTGATTAAAAATAACAAGTAAAAGAATGATTCCAATGGGATGTGAACAGCACAAATGGACCGTGAACACAAAATGGGCTCATAATTGAATTGTAAATTCAAAATACAATGTCGGCAAAATTATTTAAATAATAAATATAAATATGGAATATTTAATGAAGTTATAATGAAAGAAAAAATTCTATCCTTAGGAAAACGTTGTATATGAATCTGCGATATATTTCCGGAGAAAAATAAAAAATAAATATAAAGTGTTTTAATATTATAAACAATGCTGGATTTCGCGGGAGTACAGGGAGTAGCAATTCACCCGGGCCTAGAACTCTAAAAGGCCTCAAAAATCTAAATCTAAAATTGAAATTGTCTGTTTCGTTTTTTTTTTTTTTTTTGTTGGCTTTTCATGTTCTTTTTTATATTTGTTCATTGTATATAATTCAACAACTTTTAATTTATACTTTTACAACATAAAAATTTATCAGAGGGCTTTTAATTCTTATTTACACCCAGGTATCCTGAGATTTAGATCCAGCACTGATTATAATCAGTCAATTAAACAATGTTGTAATTTATAAACACTGGTTTTAAAATGAAATGGTTTATAACACGAGTTAGTTATATTATTTATATTAGGTACGTCGATTTCCATATATCCATAATAATAAGTTCTATTACAAAAATCTTGATAAAACCATATGAAAATAACCTTACATGGATTTAGATAGGATAAAAAATTACATACATTTGTAATGCTAATATTCTATACTTAAATATTTAATATTTATTTGAACAAATAATTTATTAGAAAAAAAAGGTAAACATAAGCCAAACCTTAGTGGTATATTTATTATTTCTTTTAGTAGAAATCATTAAAGTAAATAAAATTAAAAAATAATAAATATTAAAAAAATAATTATAAAAAAAAAAAAAAAAATAGGAAGAGAATTGCACTGATCATTTACCATAAATAAGTACTTGTTGATGTCAACGATTCAACCATACCCTCGAATGATGGGAAACAATGACAACAATAATGGCCGAAATTTGAATGACTCTCTGGATAATAAGTTATAACCCAAAAATATATTCAAACGAGAGGGTTGTTTTATTGACCTCAAAATAATTATCCCTCTCGGATTAGACACATAGGCACTGATTCATTTAGCATATAATATTATGATGTATGCAACAATCTTATATTTTGAACTATTTATACTTGCACGATAATCTTATACGAATGCTTATTTAAAATTAGATATAATGATATACAGTTATCAAAATAACTCTAACTGGATTATTTAATTATTTACTCGTGTATAAAAGCAACAAGTGAGGTGAAACATTTCGTTTCCTGCACAACATTTATAACGGTCATGTAAGCAATAATAATTTAGCACTCGATTTTATTTAATAAAACAGTCAAAGTTATTAGTGCTGTATTGAACAGATTATTTAATAACTAATGATATTTTTAGTGATAAATTACTAAAAATACCTTAAATAAATAAATAAATTACTACAAATTACTCTTATAAGTTTTATATGATGGTCTGAATACTTTTTAAATTTCGAAAACCTCTAATAATCTAAAAATACTGATAGGTTAATTAATGAAGTTCAACTATTTGTAAAACTTGTATTGGGAATAGCAAAGTTTTTATTTAATAAAATGTATATGTTGTAATATTATGGCTTTATACAATATCCTAAACTCATAAAAAAAATTCCAATCACGTGATAATCTAGTGATATCCATGGTATAGATTATTATATAAGAATACAATACAGTACATTTATAAACATATTCAAGCAATAGAACAAAAAACATGTGAATTAATCTAAAATAAGACACACAAATTGTGAAAACTGAATGTACCTACTATTTCTAACAAAATTACCAAGTCCTATAGAATATTATACATTTATCTAAAGAAACTGTTATGAATACATACGTAGTTTAATATAACTTACAATTCACAAAAACTAATAAAACTAAAAAAAATCAAATAAGTAATCAAATAATTCTCTTATTTTAAAATAAAAAATCCTTTTATACTCACAACTTGGCCTTATTTCAATTATATCCTTTAGATGTACCTCTATTCATTTATATACTTATACGTAATAAAATTTTTATACTTAGGTATAAATTCTGCTAACAATATGCCTCATTATTAATCAATTTTACGATTATTCTTGTTATTATTTATTTTTTTATAAAATACAAATATATTTAAACGTTGTTATGTATGTGAATAGACAATGTCAAGTACAGAAACTGTTCAGGAACGAGCGACTGGCAATAGAATGGGAGGGTTGGGGGTGTAATGGAATACCAACTTATTGTACAGAAATCGGAAAACCCGATTGTGACTATATATTTGTCTCCCAATATTCAATTGTAACTAATAAGTAAATTTGGACAAAAAAGAACATATTCTCATTACAGTGTGATTAACTCCCAGATAATTCGTTAAATCAATTTCGGCCATTCACAGGAATAAAATATACAAATAACGTGATTTATACCGGTTTTATTTGATTAGAAAGCAGAATGTAAAATATTGTATCACACGGACTTAAGAACTTTAAATATAAACTAATAAGCTTATGCAAATAATTATACACAAAAACTTCTGGGTTTTATTAAATTATGAAAATTTGGACGGCGATACTTATAGGCAATTCACACGCAGACATGGCTCACGATATATAAGACTACATTGATAACTCGATGAATTTATTGGTATTATTGAAAACAAATAATAATATTAATAAAATCCTAAGAAATATTTGTGTTTACTTTAAAAATTAAATATATGTATAACAGTTGTATTAAAATACTATCAAAACATGTAATCAACATAGCAGCATAGTAAATATTAAGTGTAATAATCTTAATATTTTAAACAAAAAATTTAACTGAAGTAATCGGGTTTTTAGAATAATCCAAGGATAATGTCTAAGGTCTATGTGTCTACCATTTTTGTTGTTTCCCTTGAAAATTATAGGTGCAAATATTAAAATTAATAACTTAAATAATATTGAAATATATGCTGGTTTATATTTCATACATTAACTCTTACTACATTATTTGAAAATAAACTTGTCCTGCAAGTCATTCAATTAAAATTAAGAATTTGTATTAAATCAGTATTAAAACTTTACAATTAAATTACCATTAATACAAAATTGTTTAATAGTTACAAGTTGGAGTTAATCACAATTTATTAAATTGAAATTCGGAGAGTACTTATTTCTTCAGCGCATAATAAAATCATTAAATGTGTCCTAATAAACACGTTTGAGAATAATTAAATCGTTGTTTACAGTTTGATTTTAAAAATTAATACCTGCATTTATATTAGGAAATATAATGCGAAAAATAAAAATGTTAAAACGGACAACTTTACTAAATGTATAGAAAATATATTTATAGAGTGTGAATATGTCGACCAATAATTTAAAATTTTTAAATTAATCTAAAAATTAATTTTGCTTGTAAGATTTTTAAAAAAAATAGGAAAGTTTTATCGAATACTATATTCTAAGATTTACTCAATTAACAAATTTAATTATATTTAAAGCATTAAAAAACGGCTTGACAGATTCGAAAGACAACGGACACGCAAATGACCAAAATTATAATTATTATTTTAGATACCTTTTTTTGTAAAACGACGAATAATTAGTATTCCATAATAACACTGCACTTATTCAACTAATATTTTTTTTCACCACAATCACAAATAACTCCAAAATAAAAATGACAAAATAAATAAATTAAATTAAATTTGCATCAAAGGAGTAAAAGAAATATTGTGAACTTGTAAACGATAAGACAGAAAATACATTCGTACGACCGGAGCTACAACACTCGACTGGTTACGGTAGGACGGTGAACACCGGCAGCGCACCGCCTATACACAACACACACGCACACAGTCGAGGAGAGAGAGAGAAGAGAACGGATTAAAACTCTCCAACAAAACAGTGTAGACAATATTGGACGACTATTTTTTCTACTTCCACCTCCACAAATACCAGTTTTTTTTTTTTTGCAATCAAACGCAATGGGAGAAAAACATACCGTCCGATTCAAATGGCAAGTTGCGAGGGAAAATATATATAGTAAGATATTTTTTAAGGAATTCGAAATTTCCCTTGATGTTAGATATTATTTTTTGTTTAACTTAACCACATAAATGATTACGTATTAAAAAGAATATTTTAAGATGAAATTATTATTCGTAATTCGATCACACCAACAATGTATGGTATATTTGATTTTTTCTAATACATCCTAAAACTCATTTTGAAAAAAAATTAAATACTTCATAAGTCATAATAATTTTTTTTCATGTTAATGTAACTTAATTATTAAAATCACAGTTAATTTGCATTTAAATTAAATGCTATTTCACAGATAAAATTGAAAAAATTATAATGAAGATTATAAAGAGGAAAAAATGGATACTTACAATAGTTATAAAATAAAAAAAACAGAAGAGCGTTATTATAACTTAATAATTATATTAAATATGAATTTGAAAATTAAAACTAGTCGACTTATTCATTATATATTTCAAATTTTTTTATACATCACTAGATAAAAGTAACAATTCTTTTAGAAATTACTAAACTTTCTAAATAATTCTAAATCTGATAATTCAATAAATTATTAATTAAATACATTTTGTGTAACATAAACTACATAATTTATAAAGTATGAGTAGCATACAAATATTAAATACTTGTGAGAATATATGCAAATAATTATATTGTTGCCAGGTTTGAAGCCAATATAAGGGTGGGTAAAATCAAAAGTGACTGGAAACTTATCCTACACACGTCCTAATAGCACCATGGATAAATAATGAATTTACAAAAACAAGGCTTCATTAATTTTGATAAACGTACTAAACAATTTAATTTATAATATAATTACACAGTAATATAGTTTATAGTTTAATACTATAATTTATGTTCAGCCCTTAACGCTTGTTAAATTGACAACCAATGATAGAAGATTCGTTTGAAATACTAAATTTGATAATTCACTAAAATAACAAAAATAACATTCAACTATGTTAAATATAAAATATAAATGATATACTAATGCTTTTATGAACATCTTTAATGAAAATATAGAATTAATTAAAATTTCATAAAAGGTGAATACAATTATGAGCATTTTTAAATACTATTTTTGTGTTGATAATTTTTAAAATATTACCACTAATGTTCCATTATGGAATGATAGTAAATTAAGATTACCTTTATAATATATTAAATACAGAGTTCAATGAAAGGGAAGAAAAAATACGAATATATAAGAGTACAACTAAACTGAGAATCTGTGCAATGTTGTGCATAAATTATTACACGAGGGGTTATATTTGAACAAAATATTTCTTAAAAATAGCATACAGCCCTAAGTCAAAATGGTTATTAAAATATATATTACATTAATTTAATATATTGAATGTGTCCTACACAAAACTATTGTAAACATCACGAATTAATATTATGTTTCTACATTAGATACATAAAAATATAATTGTACTATTTTATTGTGGAAATCAGTATATAATCAGTAACTAAGATATTATATTAATTATTTTTAATTCAATTTATTTTGGGTTTTTTAATAAACTATTATTTATTTGGTAGTCATAAATAATAATTATATATTTTCAAATTTTTAATCCCTAGAGTATCATTTTTTCCTGTTTATGTAGATATCACAATTGTATTTTTAAACACTGATAAAAAATAAAATAAAAATAAAATAAAATAAAAAATAGAAGTATATACATTAATATATTTTCCCTGTAAGTGCTATTTTTTTAAACCACATAATGAAATTACCTGCAGTGTAGTTGAATCTTTCGTTTATAATTGCATTCCCACTTGTTCCTTTTCAAGAGGATTGCAATGAAACCATGATTTTCTTTCTCTTTCTATCACATGAGCATTATAGGGATTTAGACGTTTTCTATTTCCAACGTACCGATCGATTTATTAATGCGATTAGGATTTTGAAAACTGATTTAGATTTGTTGTAAAGTTTTCTTTAGATCGACTCTCTCACATTTTTTAAATTTTGTTTTTTACCTACCTAAAAATTATTTTTTATGTTTTCAATTCGTTCAATCCTACTTTGTGAAATTTTGGAAGATAAAATCAAAAAAGAGGCAAAGTTGTTCTAAAAAAGACTTGACTATGAATTTAAATCAGTTTTTAAAATCCTTATCGCATAAATAGATCGATCGGTACGCTGGGAATAGAAAACGTCTAAATTCCTATACTGTGCGTGTAATAGAAAGAGAAAGAAAATTATGGCTTGCAATCCCCTTAAAAATGAACCATACTTCCTATACACCAAAAATGTATTAAATATTTAAAAATAAAAACTTCTCTAACCGTATTATATAAAAAAAATACATTTTTGTTATACATATACTTTGAGGTTTTATTAATCTATTCATCTTTACTAATGAATTAACATACAAAATCTAAGAAATTTGATATTTTAATTATTAATATTTAAATATTAGTATCAAAAAACGTTGTTTTTATTGTATTCACACTTAATATCTATTACTTTAAGTATTTAGAATTATTAATATAGTGAAATTATACTTTTTATTTTCAATTACCAACAGCTTAAATAAAATTATTCTAACCTTTATTGAGTACTAATAAATATATTTTACATTAAAATATGTATATATTTATAATGTATTAAATATTCTGTTCATTAGATACCTTATATTCAGAATTTACTCTTAAGGCTGGTTAACACTTATCAAAGTAATCATGTCCGAGAACGACGAATTTATGGCACAGATTCTAATTTAATAAAATACATCCCATGTACGTGTGATTAGCGCGTAAAAGTGCCAGTACGGACATGTATCGAAATTCTCGTACGTGGCAAGAACATTTTTATATTGACTTGTTATTGTCATTTATTGAGGAAGTTTCTCTTTACTATGGTAATATTGTTTTATTTAATATAATTATTAATTATTATTTGTTAAACTGTTAAAATATTTGTTTTTCTAAAAAACTATCATATATAATATTAATTTTTCGTATTTATAAATATTATTATGATGGCAGAAAAAAGTGGACCGAAAACAATACAATGAAATTTATTCAATTGTATGAAACTCATGAAGTTTTGTGAAAACAACGTAATTTCCAGGTTTGTTTTAGCTTTGTACAGCTTCTAAGAAAAATGTATTCTGTTTTAAATACGAGTTTCCATTTTTTTTAGTAAAATATTAAAATGACCATCACCTATTTTCATGTAATTTATGAAATCCAATCTATCCTTTATTCTGAGCTCCGTTAACAATGTATTTGATGATATTTTACAATATTTCACCAGGCAATCCAATCTCGCACCTATATTTTTCTTTTCTTTTTATGATCAGAAATAATTTTATTTGCGCACTTTTGAGCTAAAATTACGTCTGTCAATTCTAATTCCATTTTGGTAATCAATAAAAAATACTTTGACAGACAATTTATTGTGTAGATACTGCCATCAAAGCTCGAATCAAAGTTACACTGATTCATGGTTCACGGACATGGCTACTTTGATAAGTGTAAGCCTTTCAAGTACGAGTACAACAATTATAGAAACGATAAAACTAATCATTAAGAAATCTTAAAAGCCAGATATTATTCAGGTATTATCTAATATCCGATACTAAAATTTTGTAAACGGTAAAATTATTATTCTGGAGAATAACAAACCAATAAAACGGATGAAAACTTTCGAACAAATCATATAATTGAAAGTTACTCTTTATCATTAATGGAACGTCAAAGGAAACTTTTCGAAAGAGTGTTACATCTTGTGACAACTGTGTTAAATTAAATACAATCGAAAAACTAAATTCGGACCAGCTGTGTGTAACCAATAAACGCATGACAGATAATTTCATTCAGCTGTAATCATGAGTATATACTACATAAAAATATATATATTATAATAACAACAAATTTATAAAGGTAAATTACTTTTAAATATTATATATTTTTCCTTTGTGCATTATTAAAATATGTAGGGTGCACATGCAATGATAAAAATCAGAACACGCACCAAAAATGGCAAAGACTTCTATAATGCAATACCTTGAAACTATTAAAACATCTTATTTTAAAATAATCATTATCTTATTAAAAATTTGTATTATTCTTTTACTTGTTATTTTATTTAATATAGACAATAAGTTATGATTAATTAATAAATAACGTTTCCTTCAAATTGGAATTTATAAAAACAGTTATTAACAATTATTTATATTTATGCAGATGCATTTGTAAAAATTAAATATGTCATAAATTTGAATATATCTGTCATAATTTAAAAACAAAGCTTTTCGCATTTTACTTTACAATTATTTCCATTCACAGAAAAAACTCTAATAAGCTTTATAATTTTCTAACAACATAAACCAGATAGTACATTCACTAAGCTATAAAATATATAATACAAATATCACAATTATACAATTATTTCATTTGAAACAGAAACTTGATTAATTATCATTTTTTAATGATTTTTTTTAGTACAACTACAGCATAAATGTATATAGTATAAAAATATTAAACATATTTCCAAATAGTTAATCGAACTAAACACCGATTTAATTTGCTTATTTTTACGTAAAGTACAACAAATTAATTTAATAATACCTACCCGTATTTTATACTATAATATACATTTCAAAATATCCTTGAGTCAATTATACAAATACTATATATGTGTAGTTGATATAATAATAATTATACTAAAATTATAAAAATTAGTTATTTTTAATTTGTAAATGACTGATACATGAAGTTTTTTTATAAAGCCATTTTTACTTATAAATCATTATTTCCAACTTACTAAACATACTTACATAAATGATTAATGATCATATAGTATATATTCACAATATTATTGATGTGCTTATTATAATTTGTTAATAATTTATTTATTATTCCATGCAAATAAATAAAGTAAAAAATAATTAATAACCCTAAAACTAATATTGCCACTTAGAAAATTACTTAAGGATTATTATTTATATGAATAATTAATACCCTTTATTTTTCTCGTGAATATCGAAGGAAAAATATCGATAAATATTCAAACAAAAAATTCAATTTCAGTTTTAAAGTTGTTCACAAAAAACTTCTATGAAATTAGCAAATGACAATATGAAAAAAAATGTGTTATTTTCCCGCTTAAAAAAGAGCTGAATTAAAAAAAAAAAAAGAAGCCCGACACGCGACAAAACAAGCATAATAAACATCTGGTATGTACAGATGGGGAGGAAAGGGGTTCAGAGAGACCGAGCAGATGCGATAAATAACAAATAACCCAAGGGTTTTACAGAGTGTATATTGTGATTGAGTGTTTTTCATATGCAACAGCATCGTACAACACTATTTTATAACCTATAAGAAAATAATGCAGATAGTTACTAACATTTTACGATACTTCAAATCGTAAATCAATTATTTAATCATCATAACAATATAATACTATTTGGATCAAATTAATGATTATTGGTTGACTTTAATATTCACTTAATAAGTACACTTTAAAACTGTATAGATCCAGTATTAATTTTAAGTCTAAAATAATTATATGAAAAAAATGTAGATACACCAGTAATTTGAGTATTTATAAATCAATAAAAAAAAAACATGGTCATCGTAAAACTGGGAATATTAAATTCAATGAATAATAATCTCTTTTGAAAAAAAAACAATTCTAAGAACGCCTAGGCCCGCCTTATTAATGATAATACAAAATATTTATACAAATATTTCAGTAAATATTTAAAAGTATTTCAATTATGGCCAAGATTTTTTTCAATTAAATTTTCATAAAAACAATATTTTTAACTAGGTATCCAAAACTATAGAATATACTCAATAAAAAGCATTATTATATCAGTTATTATTTCAAAAGTTAAAAAAAAATGTTATTCTGGAATTGAATACACTTTAATAAAGAATAAAATACAAATAAGCTTTTATATAATTTCAAGTATTAAGATACTCAATTAAATCGTAATTTCAATACTTTTAAGTTTTTTCAACGTTTAACGATTTTTAACTTTATCGTATTATGCATTCAGCAATTTTTATTTATAATTTTAAAAACTATTTTTTATCAAATTGTTTTATTTAAACTTTAAAAAAAATTAACTAAACCTTAGAACATTCAAACAAACCAAGTCTATCAGTCCATCAAGCTATCTGCATTCGAATTATTCTCAAAGTATCATGTTTTGTCATTAACATAGAAATACACCGATATCTAAAAATCCCAAATATCAACAAAACCGCCTCAATATATTACAATAGATTTTATTAAAAAAAATAAAATTACATCAAAACCCACTTTTCATCATTCAGTTGGCCTTAAAAACGGCTATCGAACGATTGAGAACACTTGAAATTAACAAAGAACAAACCACTGACACAAAAAAAACCCAAAAAACGATACGATTGAGAACGAATTTACGTGCAACGTTGCCATAGTTTGCCATATCATTTATTTGGCTTTTGAAAAATTCAGTATACATACAATAAATATTCTTAAAAAAAGTCATAAACTAATAATTATAATCGTATACAAATAAGCGCACAAATACAAATAATTATTAATAATAATAATACGTAATATATAATATGAATAAAAAATTAAAAATATGTAGGACTTATAAAAATATCTAATGTATGTACAGTGTATATATGTATAAAAAAAATTGTAAAATATGTAAAACTTATAAAATTATGAAATATATATATATATGTATAAAAATGATATAAATATAAAAATATATATGCTATGTAGTATATTATATTGACGAATAGCTTGTGCTACGATTGCAAAGCCTAACCGTCATTCTCTCGTATTTGGTATCTAAGTTACTATTAACATCCAGCTAATCCGATAAAAGTCCGATAAATATCAACAGATTATTGTGCTCATATTATCGATTGATTACATTTGGCAACGTTAGAAAAAAAAACTAAAGCGTTCTCAATCGTGTTACCAAAAATAACGTTCATAATAATCGTATAATAATCGTAATATAATCGTATATTCATAATAATCGTATTTTACCGTTAAAAACCCCAACTCAATAATCTTACTTGGCGCTTAAAATTAAATTGGTCTACAAACCTTTGTAATTAAACTAAATCCTTCCAGATTTGGCAGCTATCATAATAAAGCCATAAAATTTCATTTACTCTACAAAAAAATTCACTTATTACGAAAATATTATACCAAGTAGAATGTAAACATTTCAATAAAAGTACTTTAATAAAAAAAAAGGTTATTTTGTTTGCTAAATAATTAATAAATAACAGCATTATAAATCTCATTTAATTTCTATAAACGGTTTTTTTTTTTTTTTTTTTTTTTAATTAATATTGTAACAAGAATTGTTAAATACTATTTATTACGATGCGGATTTTAAGTTTTAAAGAAAAAAAATCAAATCAAATACATTTAAAAATTGTATAAGTGAATTTTATTTTTCTTGGCTTAATTCATTTTGATAACACATTGGTTGAAAACTAATAAGAAGAGATACATAATACATAATAATTAACGTAAAAAACGTTGTTTTAAATGGCATATATTTACATGAAAGGTACGAATACATGATAATTATATAAATTGATACAAATACTAATTATTCTTGAACTATATTGTTTAAACGAAATACAAAAATAATTATGATAACAAATAAATATAAAATATCTTTATTATAAATATTCAACAAATTTTTTTTATTAAGATTTTAACAAAGCGTAATTTATTTTTTTGAGGTTACACAAATATTCAGCGATCTGTAGCGTATAACCTAAATTTCCAGATAAATGATACACGAAAGAACTTTTTGAGGACGAACAAATATTAAGCCATTATGTAAATACGTCAATATAAATCTTACAAAATGACCATTCTAGTTTCCATGAATTCTATGATATTAAACGAATTACCTTTCTGGTGATCTAAACAGACAAGTGTCACTTACACAGAAAAACGAAGATCAACAGACATACATTTATACATATAATATTCACTAATAAAAAAAAAAAGAAACCCTGAATATTGTAATATTATTAAAATAAAGTTAAATACAGGGATATCTAAAATTATTAATAACAACTATAAAATGTTAAGACTTACAAGATAATTAAACCATAATAATAGGTATGCTTTGTTTAGAAAGTATAAAACGAGTACAATAAAAGCAGAAAATATTTGACAAACGTACCAAAAATTCATAAAATAATCAAAAGTATAAACTTATAACACCTTTATGTTATCTAACCTTTGAAAATATTAAATTTTGTTTATAAAAATAGAATGTATACAAATGAAACAAAATATAAATTTGTTATTATCAAATGTGTATGCAAAATATTTGAACAATAATCCCAAACATTAATTATTTAGTCAAAATACCTACATTTTTGTTATTTAATTATAAATGTTAGTTAAAAATAATATATGATCTAAACTAGAATTCATTTTTATGTAAACAATAAAAATTAATATATGAATTAACGCAATTACATACTATATTTATTATAGCACAACGACACATTTGATGAAGCCGGTATAATTAAATTTAAAAGAACTAAATTAGTAAAAAATAAAATAAAAAAATAGTTGGTACGAGTCAATAGAAGTTATTTATTTAAATTATTATTGAAAACAAAAATTTGCAACTGCAATTAATAATTCATAATTATCAGATGACAAAATAATCAAATGGTAATGGAGTTCTCTTAAATCATAAAAATTAGTTCGTATTTTTGTATGAAAAGGAATAAATTCCATATACAAGTAATATTGAATTATTAATCTGAAACTTGTATTAAGACAGATTAATATAATAAATATTAAACAAGCTTTAAACTTATATATGTTATACGATTTGACCGAATATTAAATGAGTTTATTTTGTATCTACCAAATATTTTATACTTGTACAATTTAATATTATATGAAACATTACATTACACTCTTAACTTGTAAAATACAAACTTAAATCACTTGACACTCACGTTTTAAAATTACATAACATCTTGGCCCCTGACAACTAAAAGATATGACTGGAATGAACAGCGACTAGCAAAATTACAAATTATTCCTAGGAGCAGCCAATATAAGTGTAAGATAAAATTATTCTAATTAAAAATAGTTCCACATTTTTACTATTTCTAAAATCAGAAATAAAACACACGATCTTCTCACCATAATAATAAAAATAAACTGTTATGTTGAGTGTATTCAACCGAAGTTCCCTTCTTTTCGGCCAGAAGACAAATGAGAACTAGATAACGGGTTTTATCCATAAAATACGCGAAACTGATTATAAAAATTCAACACACACCGGATGTATTTATACCGTACTGTAAGACAAAAACAGTGAAATCCCGCGCTCCTCGTGTCCTCTTAGAATTTTGAGTCTTAAATTAGAGTCTATCGAACTTCAAGCTAGGTAGGTTTACATCTCCAATGAGATGTGAAGTAACAAATAATATGCTGTTGTATATACATTTATTAATGTGAGTTTTTATCAGTCGCAATAATAATTTTTTTAAAAAAGTTTAGATGTTTACCGAAAAATTATAATTTATATTACATCATTACGATTAATAGATTTAGCAAATGTAAAATGAAGCGATATTCAAGCTTACATTACTGAAACAAGTTCCTACTCAATGCAGGATTCACATAATACTATATGTTTTTTTTTGTGTTGTACAAATTATTATTATTTTCTATAGCAAAAAAATTTAAATTAAATAACATTTATTTGAAGTTAAACATATTTGTTCTTATTGATGATTCTAAACACTATTAATTAAACTAAACACAATATTAAACTTATTTATTCATAAAATAAATTAAACTATCTAAGAGACGAAGCGAACTTTTAAATGTAGTAATAGTCATATAATTATATTGTTACTGAAGTGCCAAAGGCGAATACAATTCTCATTACAATACTATTATTCTATTATATTAATTATTACTGGCACATTAAATACTTAAGCTATTTTAGAACTTAAGATAAAATTACAAAAAAAAAAATTTATGTAATTACGATTAATCTGTTGTAAGGTATGAATACAAACAAAAAAATTAGTACTTTAGATTTCATCTTAAATTATATACTATATTTTATTAGTATGTTTAAAATGAATACAATTTTAAAATATATTCAACTAATCGTTTTTGTATTTTGTGATCTTTTACTTGACGGTTTTATAATGTATTATATATTTAGTTATTATTACTAATTTCGATGTTTTCACGTACAATTTAAGTACAATAGACAAAAAAATCCCTCTGATTAATGTAGTTTTTTTATACGCGCATTTCATAACAATAATTAAAAAATTAATTAATGTTGGTTGTTTTAAAAATATAAATTAACTTGCAAATAGATAAAAAAGTTAATACATAGTGACAAATATAAGAATTTCTAAAAAAAAATCAAATCATGGGTGATCTTTCAGATTATTACTGTATAATTAATATACATATACTATGTAAAAAAAAAAAAAATTATATGAGAAATCCAGACAAATGTGTAAAACGTTGTTTACACATTTTATACAGCAAATATAAACGAAGACGATACTAAAATTAGTTGCTGCAGATTACCAAAACGATGCCAATATAGACAGTATTAAAACTCGGTGATGGATGAAATCGCATTTCATCTATGCCTTTTAAAAATATGTAATATTATATATTTAAGTATAATGTATGTAATGCAATGTCATTGACTTTTTTCTTTTTTTATCTCCTCAGCAAACTTGTGATGTACACAGTACCACAAAAACCGGGTGTGCAAAGTGTGCCGCGCACACTGGCCTCAAGGCTTACATAAATTTGGGGGGGGGGGCCCTTAGTCCCAGCCTGAAATAAACTACACTTTACAAACACACAATTATTTAATAATAAAAAGAATTTTTTTTAAAATTCAGGTAAGGTTGTTATAACATTGTAGAATAATATAATATTTATTTAACAATGAGTCCAATGAGTATTTTAGTAGGCATACAACATACCTACCTTAACTACTTAAATAAATTTACTACATAAATATGTAGTGAAATATAATATATAACAGTTATAGGTATTTAGTTTGATATACATATATCATACACTAACTGATGTGAAACGTGTTTTAAAACCTAAAAAAATTGATACTTAAATTGAACAAAAATAAATCCTAGGAAGGGATCCAATATAATTACCGTACACGGGCTTCCTATTTTGTAGTTGCGGCACTGGATGTACATACTACTAATAATAATAAAACAACCGTAACAATATTAATATATTAATATTGACTTTTTCTATTTATTTATCAACTGCGTTATATCGATTTTTCGGCTACCAGTTCATGCCGAACGGGAAGGGAAAACTTTATTTTGTCGGTTCGGCAATTTTTTTTTTTTTTGCGAAGTTACAAAGTTATTCTGGTGTGCTCTACTCTATTCGACTAAAAGTGGGTGGTGGATGGATTGACGGATAAATGGTTGGACGTTTTGATTAATGTGCTTACATGGAAATATGCACGGCGGCGTTCAGCAGTTACCGAAAATACGGCGGTAATGTTGGCGAGTAGGAATATGATGGGGAAGGGAAAAATAAAATAACAATAATATTATAAACAACTGTTATGTCGACCGTCATCGTCATCATAGCCGTCGCAATCGTAATCGTGATACTTTCACCGGGTTGACGACAACGAAAAAGACGTGCGCACACGCGATCCGTTAGTCGGTAGGTAACGTTATAATTTCCCACAAACGCAACGGGAGACCATCGTCTCGAACACTCCGAAGATACACAACAAGTAATCACGCCTTCCGGGTTCCACCGATGGTTGATACGTTCGACTACGAATATCCAATTCCTTCATACGGGCGGTTTTATTGAAAAGAGAAATATGAAAACAAAGTGATATATTTTTAAAACGAAACTTCAATATTCCGACTTTTCAGAATTGTCCTATTATTTATAAATATATTTATTACTTTAGAAAAGTATAGCATAATGCTAAGAATTGTTTATTATTTTTCGGTATTCCAATTAATAACCGTAAATTGTTAACATATGAATTTAGAAATATTACCATCATTTTCAGTAATATACTATAATAAACTAATAGTTCAACCAATATAAATTTATATGAATAATATATAATAAAACTCCATTAAATTAACCATGTAACGTACAGACAAAAGGTTCTAAAATAATTTGTTTATATAACGCTAGTTAAGCTATAGCTTTAAGCAATCAATCTATTGTATTTTATAAACGTAATACAGCAAGAGCAAAACATTTATCATTGTTATAAACAATATAATTCGGTAGAATATAAAATCTGCCAAACTTTTAACATTTACCGTTTGCTTTTCTTTCTAATTTTTTAGATTATTTTCAATATTTACCATTGTTATTTATATTGAAATGTAAATGTTAGCAACATTTAATAATTATGTTAAAAATATTTTTTATTGGATTTTATTAATCAAGAATTTTTTTTAATGATAGAAAATAAATTGACTCAGTGAAATAAATTTTTCTGTGATTAAAATTCATTCATTAAATACCCCATTTTTTTAAGGCGGCTATTTACCAAATGAAGAATTTAATAAATATTTTAAAAGTTTTGCGGGCACCTTACATTTTCTATTGTCTCGTGAATTTTAATTTCCCAAAAAAAATTTATCATGGACGTAAAGTGAAAAACCTTGGGTCAACTGCATTAGTTTTAAAAAAACAAATTTTTTTATAAATTGGAATAAAAGAAAATTTAATTATAAATACTCAAATTGAAAATTTTTACTAATACTCAAACAATTTATAAAATAGAGTTCAATATTAATCAATATAGTTATAAAGAAAAAATGCATATAATATAATGATATTACGTTTATTATTAGAATATCTACGTAAAACTTGTTAATTCTCAAATAGAGGTATTACCTATATTTATTTTGATAGTAATAAATAATACATTTTTATAGGTTTGTGGCTTGTTTCTGGTTTTTTTTTTTTATAAATAGTTTATATTATTTTTTTTTTTTTTGTTTGAAGACTTCAGAATGATTGGGATATAAAACGCGGAAGAAGTGTCAAAAGACAGGAAGAAATGGAGAGATTTCGTTGTTATAGCAATGTACCTTAATGGTCTAAAAATGTCTTAGAAGAAGGAGATAAGTTTTTAGCTCACTATAAATTAATTAAAGATGCATTTTAATGTCAATATAATAATTTAATTCACAATCACATTTAGGTATACTTAATAGCACAATGATTCAATTTTAGGATTATTATTATTATTAGTTATTATACCACATCTAATAATAGTAGTAATAATACTAGTAAAAATACACCAAATTGGGTTAAAATGAAAACATTCAGTTTATTTTAACTTTATTTTTTTACTAAAAAATGTATGTATACACGTATAAATATTTTAACGCAAAAATAATTAATAAATTATTTTAGTCTGAAGTGTAACATTTTTTCCCGTTCGGACCAATAACATTTCAACAAAATTATACACACATCACACACCTAACAGTAAATGTCACCATTAATTTGCATTGCAGCAGACGCATATTATATTATCATACGTTAACGGCACGTATTCATAATGTTATGTTATTATACACTTAAACGTAAGATAAACACAACTTTAAAGACTCGATATAAACAACATGAAAATTTGATCGCGTTTAAAAATGATTATTACTCTGCGATCATATTAATCTAAACTACGCAATTTACATATTCATGAAACCAAACTTTTCAATTGGCGATTAATATTTTCATGAAATGTAAGTTCAGTTTTAACGGAACTGAAATCGTGTATTAAAAATCTGACGGGGCAGGAAGTTAAATATGATCTAATGAAATCCGTACCCTGGTTATACACTACATGTACAGGGTGGGGTTAGGTAAGCCCGATGTTTTTGTGCTGAAACCGTGGACGATGAACGTGCAATGATGTCACGAGCGATTAAACGTACACGACAACATCAACCTAATATATCGATCATTATTATTAATTATCGCGGATTTCGATCGGTTTTTTACGCATGGCAATATTACTATCATGGAAGACCGGTTAAGTACTCACCGTGGGCGTAAGGCGGTGGCGGCGGTGGCGGCAGCGACGTCGGTTGTTGTTCATGTTTGCCGCTGTCGGAAACGTCGGACGGGGCGCCGCCGTTGGCCTGCGTGGGCGGCGGCGGTGCGGAAAACGCGCTGTTATACGGCGCACCGTGATGGTGATGGTGGTGATGGCGCCGGTGGTGCGGTGGCGGTGGCTGCGGTTGATGCGACGGATGATGATCCGGGCCGGACGAACCGGGCGGTTGCATGCTGGACAAGGCGGTCAGCGGCGCGTACGACGGACGCGGAGCCGCTGGTTGCTGCGAAGACGGCACCACCGACACCGACGACGATACAGGCTGTTGCGATGAAACCGTCTGTAGGGCGAACAAAACAAACAATATTATAAAAATCATCATCATTACTCGTTCTTCACATGCCCGTGATCTAGATAAACGTTAACGTATGCGGTGAACATTTTACGTCGGAAAAAAAATTTGAAATAATGTCTAATATATGTATACCAGCATAAGGTAAGCATTAAGTATCGTTGGTAAGAGTATACAAATAAATAAAAATAAAAGATTTATATCTTAGTTAGCTTTCAGTAGTATGTTATAATATCGTGACGTAATATTATGTGTTTATATTTAAGCACTCGTAGAGAGAAAAAATGTGGTTGAATCTTTGAATTTTTCATTTTCTTTCCACACCAATAACATACGGTAAAGTAACTTAATTTCACTTAATTTTATTCCAGGAATAACAAAATAACTTATTTTTTCCAATTCATAATTTTTGATAAAGCAAATAGCTGTGAATTTTCAAATCGATTGATATCCTTCCTCCAAACGGATTCTGATACAATTTCGTCACGAGTATCAGCATTAATCGAACAATGTTTGAGGCTGTTCAAGAAACAGCATTTAAAATATGTTAGTATCGACATCATGGATTGATTTTATTTTAAGACTGTGATCGCTAACCGTTTTATCAGAGGATGTTGTGAAAACGACACTTCAAAGAAATTCGAGGGAAGCGTGAACATAAAATAAAACAAAAAGTATTTTCTTAAATAAGTTTTATTGCACGCTAACCAATAAATACAATTTGGATATCCAATTACTATTTATTTTCCTTACATTAATTACGTTATAAAGCCTAATAAAGTCTAAAAGGTAAAATACCAACATTATTATTGAAACATTTCACATTTGTATTAAGACATTATTACATTTATGTTGGCATAAAATATAATTTGAAAGTATATTTGAAATAGCAAAATAAAATATATCACCTAAATACAATGTACATTGACGAACACAATATTTGTGCGCGACACAGCAATAAACAATATTATCGCCAAAATGACCTTTTCGACATTCGCTACAATCACATCGTAAAACCTTGAGGCAATAAAATAGAACTTCCAAATGTTATGTATGTAATACGTATACTATGTATATACGACTTTATCGTAAATGCATTTGAAAGGTTAAGATTTAACAAACACATTTCTTGTAAAAAGTTGTAATATTATTTTCACTAGGACGGTTGGACTCAGATTTATACCTAAAACCTAATAATGTGGAACTAGAAATGTTCGATGACACGAATACAGGGAATAGTCAAAAGAAGAAAGAATATTTGAATTGTCATATTTATACAATAAGTATACATAAGTAAAGATATGATTTGAAATATTTTTCATAAATTTTGCGTATTCGGATCTATCTTCATTAATTTAACACTCGATTCTACTTTATATTTTATTTTTCATAAGTATATAAATGTTCAGAATAAAACAAATATATCTTAGTATTTTATGTAAGAATAATGTAAAGAACACGGGTTTATTTTATATAATACTTAATATGTGAATAACAAACACACATACACGAAAGCAAAGTTCATATTTAAATAATATATCTTATTCACTTCTATTACTTTTCAAGTAAATGATGATTGGATTTAAGAATACTACCGATAATGTGGTATACCAACGTAGCAGTTATTTAATGTTACTAAATATTGGGATACACAAAAATGTTCATTATTATAAATCTAATTTATTTTGTATCACATGAAACCTCGCATGAAACTAAATGTGAGTATATCTTGAATATTTAATACATATAATAGTTATAAAATAAAATAAACAAAACACAAATATATAAGATAATACACAATTATAAACAATATTATACAAAAAATATAAAACATGTTACGAATAATTTTTTTAAAATTACTATCAATTTAACTCATATATGCGTACACCATATACATATAGATTAATGCAGGTATAATGACTGTGTTGTTTACGGTTATTATGATTTTCAATATAAACATTACATGTTCTTAAAACTTTCTATTCATGGATGGTGAAAAATAAATCGATGTTTTAACGTCGCCAAACAAATTGAAAGCCAGTCAAAAAGTAAACGAAAACAATAACGCACTGCTTCTTAAAACGTTTAGATCCTCTCAGAAAACAACGGCACACATCGTTTTACTCTACTGCCTTCCACCTCTTCCACTCGACCACTCCTTTCGTGGAGAGCGCCTTGTGCCCCGCAAATCGATTTTCTGTCCTCTCTTAACCAAACTTATCGGGCTAGGTATAACGTCAATGAGGTCGATTGACCAGTGGTCATATAATGCAATACACACACACACACACACACACACACACACACACACACACACACACA